>NW_027364379.1:0-244436 GCF_046119375.1 Phyllobates terribilis
CGTCCACATTGCAAGGTGCAATTCTGAAATTTTTTGCTTTTTTCCTGGTAATCCTAGCATGATAAAGAAGATTCAAAGAGAGTGAGATGCCAGCTCCTTTCATTCAGTCAGTAGCTTCAAACATTTCTGGACGTTTTTCAATGGCAAAAATCAATGAATATTGTAAATGCACAAACAGTAATATCTCCACATTGCAAGGTGCAATTCTGAAATTTTTTGTTTTTTCCTGCTAATCCTAGCATGATAAAGAAGATTCAAAGAGAGTGAGATGCCAGCTCCTTTCATTCAGTCAGTAGCTTCAAACATTTCTGGACGTTTTTCAATGGCAAAAATCAATGAATATTGTAAATGCACAAACAGTAATATCTCCACATTGCAAGGTGCAATTCTGAAATTTTTTGCTTTTTCCTGCTAATCCTAGCATGATAAAGAAGATTCAAAGAGAGTGAGATGCCAGCTCCTTTCATTCAGTCAGTAGCTTCAAACATTTCTGGACGTTTTTTCAATGGCAAAAATCAATGAATATTGTAAATGCACAAACAGTAATATCTCCACATTGCAAGGTGCAATTCTGAAATTTTTTGCTTTTTCCTGCTAATCCTAGCATGATAAAGAAGATTCAAAGAGAGTGAGATGCCAGCTCCTTTCATTCAGTCAGTAGCTTCAAACATTTCTGGACGTTTTTCAATGGCAAAAATCAATGAATATTGTAAATGCACAAACAGTAATATCTCCACATTGCAAGGTGCAATTCTGAAATTTTTTTCTTTTTCCTGCTAATCCTAGCATGATAAAGAAGATTCAAAGAGAGTGAGATGCCAGCTCCTTTCATTCAGTCAGTAGCTTCAAACATTTCTGGACGTTTTTCAATGGCAAAAATCAATGAATATTGTAAATGCACAAACAGTAATATCTCCACATTGCAAGGTGCAATTCTGAAATTTTTGCTTTTTCCTGCTAATCCTAGCATGATAAAGAAGATTCAAAGAGAGTGAGATGCCAGCTCCTTTCATTCAGTCAGTAGCTTCAAACATTTCTGGTTGGATAACAGAGTTTTTCAATGGCAAAAATCAATGAATATTGTAAATGCACAAACAGTAATATCTCCACATTGCAAAGTGCAATTCTGAAATTTTTTGCTTTTTCCTGCTAATCCTAGCATGATAAAGAAGATTCAAAGAGAGTGAGATGCCAGCTCCTTTCATTCAGTCAGTAGCTTCAAACATTTCTGGTATATGAATAACAGATGTTTTTCAATGGCAAAAATCAATGAATATTGTAAATGCACAAACAGTAATATCTCCACATTGCAAGGTGCAATTCTGAAATTTTTTGCTTTTTCCTGCTAATCCTAGCATGATAAAGAAGATTCAAAGAGAGTGAGATGCCAGCTCCTTTCATTCAGTCAGTAGCTTCAAACATTTCTGGACGTTTTTCAATGGCAAAAATCAATGAATATTGTAAATGCACAAACAGTAATATCTCCACATTGCAAGGTGCAATTCTGAAATTTTTTGCTTTTTCCTGCTAATCCTAGCATGATAAAGAAGATTCAAAGTGAGTGAGATGCCAGCTCCTTTCATTCAGTCAGTAGCTTCAAACATTTCTCGGTATAAGACGTTTTTCAATGGCAAAAATCAATGAATATTGTAAATGCACAAACAGTAATATCTCCACATTGCAAGGTGCAATTCTGAAATTTTTTGCTTTTTCCTGCTAATCCTAGCATGATAAAGAAGATTCAAAGAGAGTGAGATGCCAGCTCCTTTCATTCAGTCAGTAGCTTCAAACATTTCTGGACGTTTTTCAATGGCAAAAATCAATGAATATTGTAAATGCACAAACAGTAATATCTCCACATTGCAAGGTGCAATTCTGAAATGTTTTGCTTTTTCCTGCTAATCCTAGCATGATAAAGAAGATTCAAAGAGAGTGAGATGCCAGCTCCTTTCATTCAGTCAGTAGCTTCAAACATTTCTGGACGTTTTTCAATGGCAAAAATCAATGAATATTGTAAATGCACAAACAGTAATATCTCCACATTGCAAGGTGCAATTCTGAAATTTTTTGCTTTTTCCTGCTAATCCTAGCATGATAAAGAAGATTCAAAGAGAGTGAGATGCCAGCTCCTTTCATTCAGTCAGTAGCTTCAAACATTTCTGGTATATGAATAACATGATGTTTTTCAATGGCAAAAATCAATGAATATTGTAAGTGCACAAACAGTAATATCTCCACATTGCAAGGTGCAATTCTGAAATTTTTTGCTTTTTCCAGCTAATCCTAGCATGATAAAGAAGATTGAAAGAGAGTGAGATGCCAGCTCCTTTCATTCAGTCAGTAGCTTCAAACATTTCTGGACGTTTTTCAATGGCAAAAATCAATGAATATTGTAAATGCACAAACAGTAATATCTCCACATTGCAAGGTGCAATTCTGAAATTTTTTGCTTTTTCCTGCTAATCCTAGCATGATAAAGAAGATTCAAAGAGAGTGAGATGCCAGCTCCTTTCATTCAGTCAGTAGCTTCAAACATTTCTGGACGTTTTTCAATGGCAAAAATCAATGAATATTGTAAATGCACAAACAGTAATATCTCCACATTGCAAGGTGCAATTCTGAAATTTTTTGCTTTTTCCTGCTCATCCTAGCATGATAAAGAAGATTCAAAGAGAGTGAGATGCCAGCTCCTTTCATTCAGTCAGTAGCTTCAAACATTTCTGGACGTTTTTCAATGGCAAAAATCAATGAATATTGTAAATGCACAAACAGTAATATCTCCACATTGCAAGGTGCAATTCTGAAATTTTTTTGCTTTTTCCTGCTAATCCTAGCATGATAAAGAAGATTCAGAGAGTGAGATGCCAGCTCCTTTCATTCAGTCAGTAGCTTCAAACATTTCTGGACGTTTTTCAATGGCAAAAATCAATGAATATTGTAAATGCACAAACAGTAATATCTCCACATTGCAAAGTGCAATTTCTGAAATTTTTTGCATTTTCCTGCTAATCCTAGCATGATAAAGAAGATTCAAAGAGAGTGGGATGCCAGCTCCTTTCATTGTCAGTAGCTTCAAACATTTCTGGACGTTTTTCAATGGCAAAAATCAATGAATGTTGTAAATGCACAAACAGTAATATCTCCACATTGCAAGGTGCAATTCTGAAATTTTTTGCTTTTTCCTGCTAATCCTAGCATTATAAAGAAGATTCAAAGAGAGTGAGATGCCAGCTCCTTTCATTCAGTCAGTAGCTTCAAACATTTCTGGACGTTTTTCAATGGCAAAAATCAATGAATATTGTAAATGCACAAACAGTAATATCTCCACATTGCAAGGTGCAATTCTGAAATTTTTTGCTTTTTCCTGCTAATCCTAGCATGATAAAGAAGATTCAAAGAGAGTGAGATGCCAGCTCCTTTCATTCAGTCAGTAGCTTCAAACATTTCTGGACGTTTTTCAATGGCAAAAATCAATGAATATTGTAAATGCACAAACAGTAATATCTCCACATTGCAAGGTGCAATTCTGAAATTTTTTGCTTTTTCCTGCTAATCCTAGCATGATAAAGAAGATTCAAAGAGAGTGAGATGCCAGCTCCTTTCATTCAGTCAGTAGCTTCAAACATTTCTGGACGTTTTTCAATGGCAAAAATCAATGAATATTGTAAATGCACAAACAGTAATATCTCCACATTGCAAGGTGCAATTCTGAAATTTTTTGCTTTTCCTGCTAATCCTAGCATGATAAAGAAGATTCAAAGAGAGTGAGATGCCAGCTCCTTTCATTCAGTCAGTAGCTTCAAACATTTCTGGACGTTTTTCAATGGCAAAAATCAATGAATATTGTAAATGCACAAACAGTATTATATCCACATTGCAAGGTGCAATTCTGAAATTTTTTGCTTTTTCCTGCTAATCCTAGCATGATAAAGAAGATTCAAAGAGAATGAGATGCCAGCTCCTTTCATTCAGTCAGTAGCTTCAAACATTTCTGTTATATGAAAACATGATGTTTTTCAATGGCAAAAATCAATGAATATTGTAAATGCACAAACAGTAATATCTCCACATTGCAAGGTGCAATTCTGAAATTTTTTGCTTTTTCCTGCTAATCCTAGCATGATAAAGAAGATTCAAAGAGAGTGAGATGCCAGCTCCTTTCATTCAGTCAGTAGCTTCAAACATTTCTGGACGTTTTTCAATGGCAAAAATCAATGAATATTGTAAATGCACAAACAGTAATATCTCCACATTGCAAGGTGCAATTCTGAAATTTTTTGCTTTTTCCTGCTAATCCTAGCATGATAAAGAAGATTCAAAGAGAGTGAGATGCCAGCTCCTTTCATTCAGTCAGTAGCTTCAAACATTTCTGGTATATGAATAACATGATGTTTTTCAATGGCAAAAATCAATGAATATTGTAAATGCACAAACAGTAATATCTCCACATTGCAAGGTGCAATTCTGAAATTTTTTGCTTTTTCCTGCTAATCCTAGCATGATAAAGAAGATTCAAAGAGAGTGAGATGCCAGCTCCTTTCATTCAGTCAGTAGCTTCAAACATTTCTGGACGTTTTTCAATGGCAAAAATCAATGAATATTGTAAATGCACAAACAGTAATATCTCCACATTGCAAGGTGCAATTCTGAAATTTTTTGCTTTTTCCTGCTAATCCTAGCATGATAAAGAAGATTCAAAGAGAGTGAGATGCCAGCTCCTTTCATTCAGTCAGTAGCTTCAAACATTTCTGGACGTTTTTCAATGGCAAAAATCAATGAATATTGTAAATGCACAAACAGTAATATCTCCACATTGCAAGGTGCAATTTCTGAAATTTTTTGCTTTTTCCTGCTAATCCTAGCATGATAAAGAAGATTCAAAGAGAGTGAGATGCCAGCTCCTTTCATTCAGTCAGTAGCTTCAAACATTTCTGGACGTTTTTCAATGGCAAAAATCAATGAATATTGTAAATGCACAAACAGTAATATCTCCACATTGCAAGGTGCACTTCTGAAATTTTTTGCTTTTTCCTGCTAATCCTAGCATGATAAAGAAGATTCAAAGAGAGTGAGATGCCAGCTCCTTTCATTCAGAAGTAGCTTCAAACATTTCTGGACGTTTTTCAATGGCAAAAATCAATGAATATTGTAAATGCACAAACTGTAATATCTCCACATTGCAAGGTGCAATTCTGAAATTTTTTGCTTTTTCCTGCTAATCCTAGCATGATAAAGAAGATTCAAAGAGAGTGAGATGCCAGCTCCTTTCATTCCGTCAGTAGCTTCAAACATTTCTGGACGTTTTTCAATGGCAAAAATCAATGATTATTGTAAATGCACAAACAGTAATATCTCCACATTGCAAGGTGCAATTCTGAAATTTTTTGCTTTTTCCTGCTAATCCTAGCATGATAAAGAAGATTCAAAGAGAGTGAGATGCCAGCTCCTTTCATTCAGTCAGTAGCTTCAAACATTTCTGGACGTTTTTCAATGGCAAAAATCAATGAATATTGTAAATGCACAAACAGTAATATCTCCACATTGCAAGGTGCAATTCTGAAATTTTTTGCTTTTTCCTGCTAATCCTAGCATGATAAAGAAGATTCAAAGAGAGTGAGATGCCAGCTCCTTTCATTCAGTCAGTAGCTTCAAACATTTCTGGACGTTTTTCAATGGCAAAAATCAATGAATATTGTAAATGCACAAACAGTAATATCTCCACATTGCAAGGTGCAATTCTGAAATTTTTGCTTTTTCCTGCTAATCCTAGCATGATAAAGAAGATTCAAAGAGAGTGAGATGCCAGCTCCTTTCATTCAGTCAGTAGCTTCAAACATTTCTGGACGTTTTTCAATGGCAAAAATCAATGAATATTGTAAATGCACAAACAGTAATATCTCCACATTGCAAGGTGCAATTCTGAAATTTTTTGCTTTTTCCTGCTAATCCTAGCATGATAAAGAAGATTCAAAGAGAGTGAGATGCCAGCTCCTTTCATTCAGTCAGTAGCTTCAAACATTTCTGGACGTTTTTCAATGGCAAAAATCAATGAATATTGTAAATGCACAAACAGTAATATCTCCACATTGCAAGGTGCAATTCTGAAATTTTTTGCTTTTTCCTGCTAATCCTAGCATTATAAAGAAGATTCAAAGAGAGTGAGATGCCAGCTCCTTTCATTCAGTCAGTAGCTTCAAACATTTCTGGACGTTTTTCAATGGCAAAAATCAATGAATATTGTAAATGCACAAACAGTAATATCTCCACATTGCAAGGTGCAATTCTGAAATTTTTTGCTTTTTCCTGCTAATCCTAGCATGATAAAGAAGATTCAAAGAGAGTGAGATGCCAGCTCCTTTCATTCAGTCAGTAGCTTCAAACATTTCTGGACGTTTTTCAATGGCAAAAATCAATGAATATTGTAAATGCACAAACAGTAATATCTCCACATTGCAAGGTGCAATTTCTGAAATTTTTTGCTTTTTCCTGCTAATCCTAGCATGATAAAGAAGATTCAAAGAGAGTGAGATGCCAGCTCCTTTCATTCAGTCAGTAGCTTCAAACATTTCTGGACGTTTTTCAATGGCAAAAATCAATGAATATTGTAAATGCACAAACAGTAATATCTCCACATTGCAAGGTGCAATTCTGAAATTTTTTGCTTTTTCCTGCTAATCCTAGCATGATAAAGAAGATTCAAAGACAGTGAGATGCCAGCTCCTTTCATTCAGTCAGTAGCTTCAAACATTTCTGGACGTTTTTCAATGGCAAAAATCAATGAATATTGTAAATGCACAAACAGTAATATCTCCACATTGCAAGGTGCAATTCTGAAATTTTTTGCTTTTTCCTGCTAATCCTAACATGATAAAGAAGATTCAAAGAGAGTGAGATGCCAGCTCCTTTCATTCAGTCAGTAGCTTCAAACATTTCTGGACGTTTTTCAATGGCAAAAATCAATGAATATTGTAAATGCACAAACAGTAATATCTCCACATTGCAAGGTGCAATTCTGAAATTTTTTGCTTTTTCCTGCTAATCCTAGCATGATAAAGAAGATTCAAAGAGAGTGAGATGCCAGCTCCTTTCATTCAGTCAGTAGCTTCAAACATTTCTGGACGTTTTTCAATGGCAAAAATCAATGAATATTGTAAATGCACAAACAGTAATATCTCCACATTGCAAGGTGCAATTCTGAAATTTTTTGCTTTTTCCTGCTAATCCTAGCATGATAAAGAAGATTCAAAGAGAGTGAGATGCCAGCTCCTTTCATTCAGTCAGTAGCTTCAAACATTTCTGGACGTTTTTCAATGGCAAAAATCAATGAATATTGTAAATGCACAAACAGTAATATCTCCACATTGCAAGGTGCAATTCTGAAATTTTTTGCTTTTTCCTGCTAAACCTAGCATGATAAAGAAGATTTAAAGAGAGTGAGATGCCAGCTCCTTTCATTCAGTCAGTAGCTTCAAACATTTCTGGAAGTTTTTCAATGGCAAAAATCAATGAATATTGTAAATGCACAAACAGTAATATCTCCACATTGCAAGGTGCAATTCTGAAATTTTTTGCTTTTTCCTGCTAATCCTAGCATGATAAAGAAGATTCAAAGAGAGTGAGATGCCAGCTCCTTTCATTCAGTCAGTAGCTTCAAACATTTCTGGTATATGAATAACATCATGTTTTTCAATGGCAAAAATCAATGAATATTGTAAATGCACAAAGAGTAATATCTCCACATTGCAAGGTGCAATTCTGAAATTTTTTGCTTTTTCCTGCTAATCCTAGCATGATAAAGAAGATTCAAAGAGAGTGAGATGCCAGCTCCTTTCATTCAGTCAGTAGCTTCAAACATTTCTGGACGTTTTTCAATGGCAAAAATCAATGAATATTGTAAATGCACAAACAGTAATATCTCCACATTGCAAGGTGCAATTCTGAATTTTTTTGCTTTTTCCTGCTAATCCTAGCATGATAAAGAAGATTCAAAGAGAGTGAGATGCCAGCTCCTTTCATTCAGTCAGTAGCTTCAAACATTTCTGGACGTTTTTCAATGGCAAAAATCAATGAATATTGTAAATGCACAAACAGTAATATCTCCACATTGCAAGGTGTAATTCTGAAATTTTTTCCTTTTTCCTGCTAATCCTAGCATGATAAAGAAGATTCAAAGAGAGTGAGATGCCAGCTCCTTTCATTCAGTCAGTAGCTTCAAACATTTCTGGATGTTTTTCAATGGCAAAAATCAATGAATATTGTAAATGCACAAACAGTAATATCTCCACATTGCAAGGTGCAATTCTGAAATTTTTTGCTTTTTCCTGCTAATCCTAGCATGATAAAGAAGATTCAAAGAGAGTGAGATGCCAGCTCCTTTCATTCAGTCAGTAGCTTCAAACATTTCTGGACGTTTTTCAATGGCAAAAATCAATGAATATTGTAAATGCCCAAACAATAATATCTCCACATTGCAAGGTGCAATTCTGAAATTTTTTTGCTTTTTCCTGCTAATCCTAGCATGATAAAGAAGATTCAAAGAGAGTGAGATGCCAGCTCCTTTCATTCAGTCAGTAGCTTCAAACATTTCTGGACGTTTTTCAATGGCAAAAATCAATGAATATTGTAAATGCACAAACAGTAATATCTCCACATTGCAAAGGTGCAATTCTGAAATTTTTTGCTTTTTCCTGCTAATCCTAGCATGATAAAGAAGATTCAAAGAGAGTGAGATGCCAGCTCCTTTCATTCAGTCAGTAGCTTCAAACATTTCTGGTATATGAATAACATGATGTTTTTCAATGGCAAAAATCAATGAATATTGTAAATGCACAAACAGTAATATCTCCACATTGCAAGGTGCAATTCTGAAATTTTTTGCTTTTTCCTGCTAATCCTAGCATGATAAAGAAGATTCAAAGAGAGTGAGATGCCAGCTCCTTTCATTCAGTCAGTAGCTTCAAACATTTCTGGACGTTTTCCAATGGCAAAAATCAATGAATATTGTAAATGCACAAACAGTAATATCTCCACATTGCAAGGTGCAATTCTGAAATTTTTTGCTTTTTACTGCTAATCCTAGCATGATAAAGAAGATTCAAAGAGAGTGAGATGCCAGCTCCTTTCATTCAGTCAGTAGCTTCAAACATTTCTGGACGTTTTTCAATGGCAAAAATCAATGAATATTGTAAATGCACAAACAGTAATATCTCCACATTGCAAGGTGCAATTCTGAAATTTTTTGCTTTTTCCTGCTAATCCTAGCATGATAAAGAAGATTCAAAGAGAGTGAGATGCCAGCTCCTTTCATTCAGTCAGTAGCTTCAAACATTTCTGGACGTTTTCCAATGGCAAAAATCAATGAATATTGTAAATGCACAAACAGTAATATCTCCACATTGCAAGGTGCAATTCTGAAATTTTTTGCTTTTTACTGCTAATCCTAGCATGATAAAGAAGATTCAAAGAGAGTGAGATGCCAGCTCCTTTCATTCAGTCAGTAGCTTCAAACATTTCTGGACGTTTTTCAATGGCAAAAATCAATGAATATTGTAAATGCACAAACAGTAATATCTCCACATTGCAAGGTGCAATTCTGAAATTTTTTGCTTTTTCCTGCTAATCCTAGCATGATAAAGAAGATTCAAAGAGAGTGAGATGCCAGCTCCTTTCATTCAGTCAGTAGCTTCAAACATTTCTGGACGTTTTCCAATGGCAAAAATCAATGAATATTGTAAATGCACAAACAGTAATATCTCCACATTGCAAGGTGCAATTCTGAAATTTTTTGCTTTTTACTGCTAATCCTAGCATGAAAAAGAAGATTCAAAGAGAGTGAGATGCCAGCTCCTTTCATTCAGTCAGTAGCTTCAAACATTTCTGGTATATGAATAACATGATGTTTTTCAATGGCAAAAATCAATGAATATTGTAAATGCACAAACAGTAATATCTCCACATTGCAAGGTGCAATTCTGAAATTTTTTGCTTTTTCCTGCTAATCCTAGCATGATAAAGAAGATTCAAAGAGAGTGAGATGCCAGCTCCTTTCATTCAGTCAGTAGCTTCAAACATTTCTGGTATATGAATAACATGATGTTTTTCAATGGCAAAAATCAATGAATATTGTAAATGCACAAACAGTAATATCTCCACATTGCAAGGTGAAATTCTGAAATTTTTTGCTTTTTCCTGCTAATCCTAGCATGATAAAGAAGATTCAAAGAGAGTGAGATGCCAGCTCCTTTCATTCAGTCAGTAGCTTCAAACATTTCTGGTATATGAATAACATGATGTTTTTCAATGGCAAAAATCAATGAATATTGTAAATGCACAAACAGTAATATCTCCACATTGCAAGGTGCAATTCTGAAATTTTTTGCTTTTTCCTGCTAATCCTAGCATGATAAAGAAGATTCAAAGAGAATGAGATGCCAGCTCCTTTCATTCAGTCAGTAGCTTCAAACATTTCTGGACGTTTTTCAATGGCAAAAATCAATGAATATTGTAAATGCACAAACAGTAATATCTCCACATTGCAAGGTGCAATTCTGAAATTTTTTGCTTTTTCCTGCTAATCCTAGCATGATAAAGAAGATTCAAAGAGAGTGAGATGCCAGCTCCTTTCATTCAGTCAGTAGCTTCAAACATTTCTGGACGTTTTTTAATGGCAAAAATCAATGAATATTGTAAATGCACAAACAGTAATATCTCCACATTGCAAGGTGCAATTCTGAAATTTTTTGCTTTTTTCTGCTAATCCTAGCATGATAAAGAAGATTCAAAGAAAGTGAGATGCCAGCTCCTTTCATTCAGTCAGTAGCTTCAAACATTTCTGGACGTTTTTCAATGGCAAAAATCAATGAATATTGTAAATTCACAAACAGTAATATCACCACATTGCAAGGTGCAATTCTGAAATGTTTTGCTTTTTTCTGCTAATCCTAGCATGATAAAGAAGATTCAAAGAGAGTGAGATGCCAGCTCCTTTCATTCAGTCAGTAGCTTCAAACATTTCTGGTATATGAATAACATGATGTTTTTCAATGGCAAAAATCAATGAATATTGTAAATGCACAAACAGTAATATCTCCACATTGCAAGGTGCAATTCTGAAATTTTTTGCTTTTTCCTGCTAATCCTAGCATGATAAAGAAGATTCAAAGAGAGTGAGATGCCAGCTCCTTTCATTCAGTCAGTAGCTTCAAACATTTCTGGTATATGAATAACATGATGTTTTTCAATGGCAAAAATCAATGAATATTGTAAATGCACAAACAGTAATATCTCCACATTGCAAGGTGCAATTCTGAAATTTTTTGCTTTTTCCTGCTAATCCTAGCATGATAAAGAAGATTCAAAGAGAGTGAGATGCCAGCTCCTTTCATTCAGTCAGTAGCTTCAAACATTTCTGGACGTTTTTCAATGGCAAAAATCAATGAATATTGTAAATGCACAAACAGTAATATCTCCACATTGCAAGGTGCAATTCTGAAATTTTTTGCTTTTTCCTGCTAATCCTAGCATGATAAAGAAGATTCAAAGAGAGTGAGATGCCAGCTCCTTTCATTCAGTCAGTAGCTTCAAACATTTCTGGTATATGAATAACATGATGTTTTTCAATGGCAAAAATCAATGAATATTGTAAATGCACAAACAGTAATATCTCCACATTGCAAGGTGAAATTCTGAAATTTTTTGCTTTTTCCTGCTAATCCTAGCATGATAAAGAAGATTCAAAGAGAGTGAGATGCCAGCTCCTTTCATTCAGTCAGTAGCTTCAAACATTTCTGGTATATGAATAACATGATGTTTTTCAATGGCAAAAATCAATGAATATTGTAAATGCACAAACAGTAATATCTCCACATTGCAAGGTGCAATTCTGAAATTTTTTGCTTTTTCCTGCTAATCCTAGCATGATAAAGAAGATTCAAAGAGAGTGAGATGCCAGCTCCTTTCATTCAGTCAGTAGCTTCAAACATTTCTGGACGTTTTTCAATGGCAAAAATCAATGAATATTGTAAATGCACAAACAGTAATATCTCCACATTGCAAGGTGCAATTCTGAAATTTTTTGCTTTTTCCTGCTAATCCTAGCATGATAAAGAAGATTCAAAGAGAATGAGATGCCAGCTCCTTTCATTCAGTCAGTAGCTTCAAACATTTCTGGACGTTTTTCAATGGCAAAAATCAATGAATATTGTAAATGCACAAACAGTAATATCTCCACATTGCAAGGTGCAATTCTGAAATTTTTTGCTTTTTCCTGCTAATCCTAGCATGATAAAGAAGATTCAAAGAGAGTGAGATGCCAGCTCCTTTCATTCAGTCAGTAGCTTCAAACATTTCTGGACGTTTTTTAATGGCAAAAATCAATGAATATTGTAAATGCACAAACAGTAATATCTCCACATTGCAAGGTGCAATTCTGAAATTTTTTGCTTTTTTCTGCTAATCCTAGCATGATAAAGAAGATTCAAAGAAAGTGAGATGCCAGCTCCTTTCATTCAGTCAGTAGCTTCAAACATTTCTGGACGTTTTTCAATGGCAAAAATCAATGAATATTGTAAATTCACAAACAGTAATATCACCACATTGCAAGGTGCAATTCTGAAATGTTTTGCTTTTTTCTGCTAATCCTAGCATGATAAAGAAGATTCAAAGAGAGTGAGATGCCAGCTCCTTTCATTCAGTCAGTAGCTTCAAACATTTCTGGTATATGAATAACATGATGTTTTTCAATGGCAAAAATCAATGAATATTGTAAATGCACAAACAGTAATATCTCCACATTGCAAGGTGCAATTCTGAAATTTTTTGCTTTTTCCTGCTAATCCTAGCATGATAAAGAAGATTCAAAGAGAGTGAGATGCCAGCTCCTTTCATTCAGTCAGTAGCTTCAAACATTTCTGGTATATGAATAACATGATGTTTTTCAATGGCAAAAATCAATGAATATTGTAAATGCACAAACAGTAATATCTCCACATTGCAAGGTGCAATTCTGAAATTTTTTGCTTTTTCCTGCTAATCCTAGCATGATAAAGAAGATTCAAAGAGAGTGAGATGCCAGCTCCTTTCATTCAGTCAGTAGCTTCAAACATTTCTGGACGTTTTTCAATGGCAAAAATCAATGAATATTGTAAATGCACAAACAGTAATATCTCCACATTGCAAGGTGCAATTCTGAAATTTTATGCTTTTTCCTGCTAATCCTAGCATGATAAAGAAGATTCAAAGAGAGTGAGATGCCAGCTCCTTTCATTCAGTCAGTAGCTTCAAACATTTCTGGTATATGAATAACATGATGTTTTTCAATGGCAAAAATCAATGAATATTGTAAATGCACAAACAGTAATATCTCCACATTGCAAGGTGCAATTCTGAAACTTTTTGCTTTTTCCTGCTAATCCTAGCATGAAAAAGAAGATTCAAAGAGAGTGAGATGCCAGCTCCTTTCATTCAGTCAGTAGCTTCAAACATTTCTGGACGTTTTTCAATGGCAAAAATCAATGAATATTGTAAATGCACAAACAGTAATATCTCCACATTGCAAGGTGCAATTCTGAAATTTTTTGCTTTTTTCTGCTAATCCTAGCATGATAAAGAAGATTCAAAGAGAGTGAGATGCCAGCTCCTTTCATTCAGTCAGTAGCTTCAAACATTTCTGGTATATGAATAACATGATGTTTTTCAATGGCAAAAAGCAATGAATATTGTAAATGCACAAACAATAATATCTCCACATTGCAAGGTGCAATTCTGAAATTTTTTGCTTTTTCCTGCTAATCCTAGCATGATAAAGAAGATTCAAAGAGAGTGAGATGCCAGCTCCTTTCATTCAGTCAGTAGCTTCAAACATTTCTGGTATATGAATAACATGATGTTTTTCAATGGCAAAAATCAATGAATATTGTAAATGCACAAACAGTAATATCTCCACATTGCAAGGTGCAATTCTGAATTTTTTTGCTTTTTCCTGCTAATCCTAGCATGATAAAGAAGATTCAAAGAGAGTGAGATGCCAGCTCCTTTCATTCAGTCAGTAGCTTCAAACATTTCTGGACGTTTTTCAATGGCAAAAATCAATGAATATTGTAAATGCACAAACAGTAATATCTCCACATTGCAAGGTGCAATTCTGAAATTTTTTGCTTTTTCCTGCTAATCCTAGCATGATAAAGAAGATTCAAAGAGAGTGAGATGCCAGCTCCTTTCATTCAGTCAGTAGCTTCAAACATTTCTGGACGTTTTTCAATGGCAAAAATCAATGAATATTGTAAATGCACAAACAGTAATATCTCCACATTGCAAGGTGCAATTCTGAAATTTTTTGCTTTTTACTGCTAATCCTAGCATGATAAAGAAGATTCAAAGAGAGTGAGATGCCAGCTCCTTTCATTCAGTCAGTAGCTTCAAACATTTCTGGACGTTTTTCAATGGCAAAAATCAATGAATATTGTAAATGCACAAACAGTAATATCTCCACATTGCAAGGTGCAATTCTGAAATTTTTTGCTTTTTTCTGCTAATCCTAGCATGATAAAGAAGATTCAAAGAGAGTGAGATGCCAGCTCCTTTCATTCAGTCAGTAGCTTCAAACATTTCTGGATGTTTTTCAATGGCAAAAATCAATGAATATTGTAAATGCGCAAACAGTAATATCTCCACATTGCAGGGTGCAATTCTGAAATTTTTTGCTTTTTCCTGCTAATCCTAGCATGATAAAGAAGATTCAAAGAGAGTGAGATGCCAGCTCCTTTCATTCAGTCAGTAGCTTCAAACATTTCTGGACATTTTTCAATGGCAAAAATCAATGAATATTGTAAATGCACAAACAGTAATATCTCCACATTGCAAGGTGCAATTCTGAAATTTTTTGCTTTTTCCTGCTAATCCTAGCATGATAAAGAAGATTCAAAGAGAGTGAGATGCCAGCTCCTTTCATTCAGTCAGTAGCTTCAAACATTTCTGGTATATGAATAACATGATGTTTTTCAATGGCAAAAATCAATGAATATTGTAAATGCACAAACAGTAATATCTCCACATTGCAAGGTGCAATTCTGAAATTTTTTGCTTTTTCCTGCTAATCCTAGCATGATAAAGAAGATTCAAAGAGAGTGAGATGCCAGCTCCTTTCATTCAGTCAGTAGCTTCAAACATTTCTGGACGTTTTTCAATGGCAAAAATCAATGAATATTGTAAATGCACAAACAGTAATATCTCCACATTGCAACGTGCAATTCTGAAATTTTTTGCTTTTTCCTGCTAATCCTAGCATGATAAAGAAGATTCAAAGAGAGTGAGATGTCAGCTCCTTTCATTCAGTCAGTAGCTTCAAACATTTCTGGTATATGAATAACATGATGTTTTTCAATGGCAAAAATCAATGAATATTGTAAATGCACAAACAGTAATATCTCCACATTGCAAGGTGCAATTCTGAAATTTTTAGCTTTTTCCTGCTAATCCTAGCATGATAAAGAAGATTCAAAGAGAGTGAGATGCCAGCTCCTTTCATTCAGTCAGTAGCTTCAAACATTTCTGGACGTTTTTCAATGGCAAAAATCAATGAATATTGTAAATGCACAAACAGTAATATCTCCACATTGCAAGGTGCAATTCTGAAATTTTTTGCTTTTTCCTGCTAATCCTAGCATGATAAAGAAGATTCAAAGAGACTGAGATGCCAGCTCCTTTCATTCAGTCAGTAGCTTCAAACATTTCTGGACGTTTTTCAATGGCAAAAATCAATGAATATTGTAAATGCACAAACAGTAATATCTCACCATTGCAAGGTGCAATTCTGAAATTTTTTGCTTTTTCCTGCTAATCCTAGCATGATAAAGAAGATTCAAAGAGAGTGAGATGCCAGCTCCTTTCATTCAGTCAGTAGCTTCAAACATTTCTGGACGTTTTTCAATGGCAAAAATCAATGAATATTGTAAATGCACAAACAGTAATATCTCCACATTGCAAGGTGCAATTCTGAAATTTTTTGCTTTTTCCTGCTAATCCTAGCATGATAAAGAAGATTCAAAGAGAGTGAGATGCCAGCTCCTTTCATTCAGTCAGTAGCTTCAAACATTTCTGGACGTTTTTCAATGGCAAAAATCAATAAATATTGTAAATGCACAAACAGTAATATCTCCACATTGCAAGGTGAAATTCTGAAATTTTTTGCTTTTTCCTGCTAATCCTAGCATGATAAAGAAGATTCAAAGAGAGTGAGATGCCAGCTCCTTTCATTCAGTCAGTAGCTTCAAACATTTCTGGACGTTTTTCAATGGCAAAAATCAATGAATATTGTAAATGCACAAACAGTAATATCTCCACATTGCAAGGTGCAATTCTGAATTTTTTTGCTTTTTCCTGCTAATCCTAGCATGATAAAGAAGATTCAAAGAGAGTGAGATGCCAGCTCCTTTCATTCAGTCAGTAGCTTCAAACATTTCTGGACGTTTTTCAATGGCAAAAATCAATGAATATTGTAAATGCACAAACAGTAATATCTCCACATTGCAAGGTGCAATTCTGAAATTTTTTGCTTTTTCCTGCTAATCCTAGCATGATAAAGAAGATTCAAAGAGACTGAGATGCCAGCTCCTTTCATTCAGTCAGTAGCTTCAAACATTTCTGGACGTTTTTCAATGGCAAAAATCAATGAATATTGTAAATGCACAAACAGTAATATCTCACCATTGCAAGGTGCAATTCTGAAATTTTTTGCTTTTTCCTGCTAATCCTAGCATGATAAAGAAGATTCAAAGAGAGTGAGATGCCAGCTCCTTTCATTCAGTCAGTAGCTTCAAACATTTCTGGACGTTTTTCAATGGCAAAAATCAATGAATATTGTAAATGCACAAACAGTAATATCTCCACATTGCAAGGTGCAATTCTGAAATTTTTTGCTTTTTCCTGCTAATCCTAGCATGATAAAGAAGATTCAAAGAGAGTGAGATGCCAGCTCCTTTCATTCAGTCAGTAGCTTCAAACATTTCTGGACGTTTTTCAATGGCAAAAATCAATAAATATTGTAAATGCACAAACAGTAATATCTCCACATTGCAAGGTGCAATTCTGAAATTTTTTGCTTTTTCCTGCTAATCCTAGCATGATAAAGAAGATTCAAAGAGAGTGAGATGCCAGCTCCTTTCATTCAGTCAGTAGCTTCAAACATTTCTGGACGTTTTTCAATGGCAAAAATCAATGAATATTGTAAATGCACAAACAGTAATATCTCCACATTGCAAGGTGCAATTCTGAATTTTTTTGCTTTTTCCTGCTAATCCTAGCATGATAAAGAAGATTCAAAGAGAGTGAGATGCCAGCTCCTTTCATTCAGTCAGTAGCTTCAAACATTTCTGGACGTTTCTCAATGGCAAAAATCAATGAATATTGTAAATGCACAAACAGTAATATCTCCACATTGCAAGGTGCAATTCTGAAATTTTTTGCTTTTTCCTGCTAATCCTAGCATGATAAAGAAGATTCAAAGAGAGTGAGATGCCAGCTCCTTTCATTCAGTCAGTAGCTTCAAACATTTCTGGACGTTTTTCAATGGCAAAAATCAATGAATATTGTAAATGCACAAACAGTAATATCTCCACATTGCAAGGTGCAATTCTGAAATTTTTTGCTTTTTCCTGCTAATCCTAGCATGATAAAGAAGATTCAAAGAGAGTGAGATGCCAGCTCCTTTCATTCAGTCAGTAGCTTCAAACATTTCTGGTATATGAATAACATGATGTTTTTCAATGGCAAAAATCAATGAATATTGTAAATGCACAAACAGTAATATCTCCACATTGCAAGGTGCAATTCTGAAATTTTTTGCTTTTTCCTGCTAATCCTAGCATGATAAAGAAGATTCAAAGAGAGTGAGATGCCAGCTCCTTTCATTCAGTCAGTAGCTTCAAACATTTCTGGACGTTTTTCAATGGCAAAAATCAATGAATATTGTAAATGCACAAACAGTAATATCTCCACATTGCAAGGTGCAATTCTGAAATTTTTTGATTTTTCCTGCTAATCCTAGCATGATAAAGAAGATTCAAAGAGAGTGAGATGCCAGCTCCTTTCATTCAGTCAGTAGCTTCAAACATTTCTGGACGTTTTTCAATGGCAAAAATCAATGAATATTGTAAATGCACAAACAGTAATATCTCCACATTGCAAGGTGCAATTCTGAAATTTTTTGCTTTTTCCTGCTAATCCTAGCATGATAAAGAAGATTCAAAGAGAGTGAGATGCCAGCTCCTTTCATTCAGTCAGTAGCTTCAAACATTTCTGGACGTTTTTCAATGGCAAAAATCAATGAATATTGTAAATGCAATAACAGTAATATCTCCACATTGCAAGGTGCAATTCTGAAATTTTTTGCTTTTTCCTGCTAATCCTAGCATGATAAAGAAGATTCAAAGAGAGTGAGATGCCAGCTCCTTTCATTCAGTCAGTAGCTTCAAACATTTCTGGACGTTTTTCAATGGCAAAAATCAATGAATATTGTAAATGCACAAACAGTAATATCTCCACATTGCAAGGTGCAATTCTGAAATTTTTAGCTTTTTTCTGCTTATCCTAGCATGATAAAGAAGATTCAAAGAGAGTGAGATGCCAGCTCCTTTCATTCAGTCAGTAGCTTCAAACATTTCTGGACGTTTTTCAATGGCAAAAATCAATGAATATTGTAAATGCACAAACAGTAATATCTCCACATTGCAAGGTGCAATTCTGAAATTTTTTGCTTTTTCCTGCTAATCCTAGCATGATAAAGAAGATTCAAAGAGAGTGAGATGCCAGCTCCTTTCATTCAGTCAGTAGCTTCAAACATTTCTGGACGTTTTTCAATGGCAAAAATCAATGAATATTGTAAATGCACAAACAGTAATATCTCCACATTGCAAGGTGCAATTCTGAAATTTTTTGCTTTTTCCTGCTAATCCTAGCATGATAAAGAAGATTCAAAGAGAGTGAGATGCCAGCTCCTTTCATTCAGTCAGTAGCTTCAAACATTTCTGGACGTTTTTCAATGGCAAAAATCAATGAATATTGTAAATGCACAAACAGTAATATCTCCACATTGCAAGGTGCAATTTCTGAAATTTTTTGCTTTTTCCTGCTAATCCTAGCATGATAAAGAAGATTCAAAGAGAGTGAGATGCCAGCTCCTTTCATTCAGTCAGTAGCTTCAAACATTTCTGGACGTTTTTCAATGGCAAAAATCAATGAATATTGTAAATGCACAAACAGTAATATCTCCACATTGCAAGGTGCAATTCTGAAATTTTTTGCTTTTTCCTGCTAATCCTAGCATGATAAAGAAGATTCAAAGAGAGTGAGATGCCAGCTCCTTTCATTCAGTCAGTAGCTTCAAACATTTCTGGACGTTTTTCAATGGCAAAAATCAATGAATATTGTAAATGCACAAACAGTAATATCTCCACATTGCAAGGTGCAATTCTGAAATTTTTTGCTTTTTCCTGCTAATCCTAGCATGATAAAGAAGATTCAAAGAGAGTGAGATGCCAGCTCCTTTCATTCAGTCAGTAGCTTCAAACATTTCTGGACGTTTTTCAATGGCAAAAATCAATGAATATTGTAAATGCACAAACAGTAATATCTCCACATTGCAAGGTGCAATTCTGAAATTTTTTGCTTTTTCCTGCTAATCCTAGCATGATAAAGAAGATTCAAAGAGAGTGAGATGCCAGCTCCTTTCATTCAGTCAGTAGCTTCAAACATTTCTGGACGTTTTTCAATGGCAAAAATCAATGAATATTGTAAATGCACAAACAGTAATATCTCCACATTGCAAGGTGCAATTTCTGAAATTTTTTGCTTTTTCCTGCTAATCCTAGCATGATAAAGAAGATTCAAAGAGAGTGAGATGCCAGCTCCTTTCATTCAGTCAGTAGCTTCAAACATTTCTGGACGTTTTTCAATGGCAAAAATCAATGAATATTGTAAATGCACAAACAGTAATATCTCCACATTGCAAGGTGCAATTCTGAAATTTTTTGCTTTTTCCTGCTAATCCTAGCATGATAAAGAAGATTCAAAGACAGTGAGATGCCAGCTCCTTTCATTCAGTCAGTAGCTTCAAACATTTCTGGACGTTTTTCAATGGCAAAAATCAATGAATATTGTAAATGCACAAACAGTAATATCTCCACATTGCAAGGTGCAATTCTGAAATTTTTTGCTTTTTCCTGCTAATCCTAACATGATAAAGAAGATTCACAGAGAGTGAGATGCCAGCTCCTTTCATTCAGTCAGTAGCTTCAAACATTTCTGGACGTTTTTCAATGGCAAAAATCAATGAATATTGTAAATGCACAAACAGTAATATCTCCACATTGCAAGGTGCAATTCTGAAATTTTTTGCTTTTTCCTGCTAATCCTAGCATGATAAAGAAGATTCAAAGAGAGTGAGATGCCAGCTCCTTTCATTCAGTCAGTAGCTTCAAACATTTCTGGACGTTTTTCAATGGCAAAAATCAATGAATATTGTAAATGCACAAACAGTAATATCTCCACATTGCAAGGTGCAATTCTGAAATTTTTTGCTTTTTCCTGCTAATCCTAGCATGATAAAGAAGATTCAAAGAGAGTGAGATGCCAGCTCCTTTCATTCAGTCAGTAGCTTCAAACATTTCTGGACGTTTTTCAATGGCAAAAATCAATGAATATTGTAAATGCACAAACAGTAATATCTCCACATTGCAAGGTGCAATTCTGAAATTTTTTGCTTTTTCCTGCTAAACCTAGCATGATAAAGAAGATTTAAAGAGAGTGAGATGCCAGCTCCTTTCATTCAGTCAGTAGCTTCAAACATTTCTGGAAGTTTTTCAATGGCAAAAATCAATGAATATTGTAAATGCACAAACAGTAATATCTCCACATTGCAAGGTGCAATTCTGAAATTTTTTGCTTTTTCCTGCTAATCCTAGCATGATAAAGAAGATTCAAAGAGAGTGAGATGCCAGCTCCTTTCATTCAGTCAGTAGCTTCAAACATTTCTGGTATATGAATAACATCATGTTTTTCAATGGCAAAAATCAATGAATATTGTAAATGCACAAAGAGTAATATCTCCACATTGCAAGGTGCAATTCTGAAATTTTTTGCTTTTTCCTGCTAATCCTAGCATGATAAAGAAGATTCAAAGAGAGTGAGATGCCAGCTCCTTTCATTCAGTCAGTAGCTTCAAACATTTCTGGACGTTTTTCAATGGCAAAAATCAATGAATATTGTAAATGCACAAACAGTAATATCTCCACATTGCAAGGTGCAATTCTGAATTTTTTTGCTTTTTCCTGCTAATCCTAGCATGATAAAGAAGATTCAAAGAGAGTGAGATGCCAGCTCCTTTCATTCAGTCAGTAGCTTCAAACATTTCTGGACGTTTTTCAATGGCAAAAATCAATGAATATTGTAAATGCACAAACAGTAATATCTCCACATTGCAAGGTGTAATTCTGAAATTTTTTCCTTTTTCCTGCTAATCCTAGCATGATAAAGAAGATTCAAAGAGAGTGAGATGCCAGCTCCTTTCATTCAGTCAGTAGCTTCAAACATTTCTGGATGTTTTTCAATGGCAAAAATCAATGAATATTGTAAATGCACAAACAGTAATATCTCCACATTGCAAGGTGCAATTCTGAAATTTTTTGCTTTTTCCTGCTAATCCTAGCATGATAAAGAAGATTCAAAGAGAGTGAGATGCCAGCTCCTTTCATTCAGTCAGTAGCTTCAAACATTTCTGGACGTTTTTCAATGGCAAAAATCAATGAATATTGTAAATGCCCAAACAATAATATCTCCACATTGCAAGGTGCAATTCTGAATTTTTTTGCTTTTTCCTGCTAATCCTAGCATGATAAAGAAGATTCAAAGAGAGTGAGATGCCAGCTCCTTTCATTCAGTCAGTAGCTTCAAACATTTCTGGTATATGAATAACATGATGTTTTTCAATGGCAAAAATCAATGAATATTGTAAATGCACAAACAGTAATATCTCCACATTGCAAGGTGCAATTCTGAAATTTTTTGCTTTTTCCTGCTAATCCTAGCATGATAAAGAAGATTCAAAGAGAGTGAGATGCCAGCTCCTTTCATTCAGTCAGTAGCTTCAAACATTTCTGGACGTTTTCCAATGGCAAAAATCAATGAATATTGTAAATGCACAAACAGTAATATCTCCACATTGCAAGGTGCAATTCTGAAATTTTTTGCTTTTTACTGCTAATCCTAGCATGATAAAGAAGATTCAAAGAGAGTGAGATGCCAGCTCCTTTCATTCAGTCAGTAGCTTCAAACATTTCTGGACGTTTTTCAATGGCAAAAATCAATGAATATTGTAAATGCACAAACAGTAATATCTCCACATTGCAAGGTGCAATTCTGAAATTTTTTGCTTTTTCCTGCTAATCCTAGCATGATAAAGAAGATTCAAAGAGAGTGAGATGCCAGCTCCTTTCATTCAGTCAGTAGCTTCAAACATTTCTGGACGTTTTCCAATGGCAAAAATCAATGAATATTGTAAATGCACAAACAGTAATATCTCCACATTGCAAGGTGCAATTCTGAAATTTTTTGCTTTTTACTGCTAATCCTAGCATGATAAAGAAGATTCAAAGAGAGTGAGATGCCAGCTCCTTTCATTCAGTCAGTAGCTTCAAACATTTCTGGTATATGAATAACATGATGTTTTTCAATGGCAAAAATCAATGAATATTGTAAATGCACAAACAGTAATATCTCCACATTGCAAGGTGCAATTCTGAAATTTTTTGCTTTTTCCTGCTAATCCTAGCATGATAAAGAAGATTCAAAGAGAGTGAGATGCCAGCTCCTTTCATTCAGTCAGTAGCTTCAAACATTTCTGGACGTTTTCCAATGGCAAAAATCAATGAATATTGTAAATGCACAAACAGTAATATCTCCACATTGCAAGGTGCAATTCTGAAATTTTTTGCTTTTTACTGCTAATCCTAGCATGATAAAGAAGATTCAAAGAGAGTGAGATGCCAGCTCCTTTCATTCAGTCAGTAGCTTCAAACATTTCTGGACGTTTTTCAATGGCAAAAATCAATGAATATTGTAAATGCACAAACAGTAATATCTCCACATTGCAAGGTGCAATTCTGAAATTTTTTGCTTTTTCCTGCTAATCCTAGCATGATAAAGAAGATTCAAAGAGAGTGAGATGCCAGCTCCTTTCATTCAGTCAGTAGCTTCAAACATTTCTGGACGTTTTCCAATGGCAAAAATCAATGAATATTGTAAATGCACAAACAGTAATATCTCCACATTGCAAGGTGCAATTCTGAAATTTTTTGCTTTTTACTGCTAATCCTAGCATGATAAAGAAGATTCAAAGAGAGTGAGATGCCAGCTCCTTTCATTCAGTCAGTAGCTTCAAACATTTCTGGTATATGAATAACATGATGTTTTTCAATGGCAAAAATCAATGAATATTGTAAATGCACAAACAGTAATATCTCCACATTGCAAGGTGCAATTCTGAAATTTTTTGCTTTTTCCTGCTAATCCTAGCATGATAAAGAAGATTCAAAGAGAGTGAGATGCCAGCTCCTTTCATTCAGTCAGTAGCTTCAAACATTTCTGGTATATGAATAACATGATGTTTTTCAATGGCAAAAATCAATGAATATTGTAAATGCACAAACAGTAATATCTCCACATTGCAAGGTGAAATTCTGAAATTTTTTGCTTTTTCCTGCTAATCCTAGCATGATAAAGAAGATTCAAAGAGAGTGAGATGCCAGCTCCTTTCATTCAGTCAGTAGCTTCAAACATTTCTGGTATATGAATAACATGATGTTTTTCAATGGCAAAAATCAATGAATATTGTAAATGCACAAACAGTAATATCTCCACATTGCAAGGTGCAATTCTGAAATTTTTTGCTTTTTCCTGCTAATCCTAGCATGATAAAGAAGATTCAAAGAGAGTGAGATGCCAGCTCCTTTCATTCAGTCAGTAGCTTCAAACATTTCTGGACGTTTTTCAATGGCAAAAATCAATGAATATTGTAAATGCACAAACAGTAATATCTCCACATTGCAAGGTGCAATTCTGAAATTTTTTGCTTTTTCCTGCTAATCCTAGCATGATAAAGAAGATTCAAAGAGAATGAGATGCCAGCTCCTTTCATTCAGTCAGTAGCTTCAAACATTTCTGGACGTTTTTCAATGGCAAAAATCAATGAATATTGTAAATGCACAAACAGTAATATCTCCACATTGCAAGGTGCAATTCTGAAATTTTTTGCTTTTTCCTGCTAATCCTAGCATGATAAAGAAGATTCAAAGAGAGTGAGATGCCAGCTCCTTTCATTCAGTCAGTAGCTTCAAACATTTCTGGACGTTTTTTAATGGCAAAAATCAATGAATATTGTAAATGCACAAACAGTAATATCTCCACATTGCAAGGTGCAATTCTGAAATTTTTTGCTTTTTTCTGCTAATCCTAGCATGATAAAGAAGATTCAAAGAAAGTGAGATGCCAGCTCCTTTCATTCAGTCAGTAGCTTCAAACATTTCTGGACGTTTTTCAATGGCAAAAATCAATGAATATTGTAAATTCACAAACAGTAATATCACCACATTGCAAGGTGCAATTCTGAAATGTTTTGCTTTTTTCTGCTAATCCTAGCATGATAAAGAAGATTCAAAGAGAGTGAGATGCCAGCTCCTTTCATTCAGTCAGTAGCTTCAAACATTTCTGGTATATGAATAACATGATGTTTTTCAATGGCAAAAATCAATGAATATTGTAAATGCACAAACAGTAATATCTCCACATTGCAAGGTGCAATTCTGAAATTTTTTGCTTTTTCCTGCTAATCCTAGCATGATAAAGAAGATTCAAAGAGAGTGAGATGCCAGCTCCTTTCATTCAGTCAGTAGCTTCAAACATTTCTGGTATATGAATAACATGATGTTTTTCAATGGCAAAAATCAATGAATATTGTAAATGCACAAACAGTAATATCTCCACATTGCAAGGTGCAATTCTGAAATTTTTTGCTTTTTCCTGCTAATCCTAGCATGATAAAGAAGATTCAAAGAGAGTGAGATGCCAGCTCCTTTCATTCAGTCAGTAGCTTCAAACATTTCTGGACGTTTTTCAATGGCAAAAATCAATGAATATTGTAAATGCACAAACAGTAATATCTCCACATTGCAAGGTGCAATTCTGAAATTTTATGCTTTTTCCTGCTAATCCTAGCATGATAAAGAAGATTCAAAGAGAGTGAGATGCCAGCTCCTTTCATTCAGTCAGTAGCTTCAAACATTTCTGGTATATGAATAACATGATGTTTTTCAATGGCAAAAATCAATGAATATTGTAAATGCACAAACAGTAATATCTCCACATTGCAAGGTGCAATTCTGAAACTTTTTGCTTTTTCCTGCTAATCCTAGCATGAAAAAGAAGATTCAAAGAGAGTGAGATGCCAGCTCCTTTCATTCAGTCAGTAGCTTCAAACATTTCTGGACGTTTTTCAATGGCAAAAATCAATGAATATTGTAAATGCACAAACAGTAATATCTCCACATTGCAAGGTGCAATTCTGAAATTTTTTGCTTTTTTCTGCTAATCCTAGCATGATAAAGAAGATTCAAAGAGAGTGAGATGCCAGCTCCTTTCATTCAGTCAGTAGCTTCAAACATTTCTGGTATATGAATAACATGATGTTTTTCAATGGCAAAAATCAATGAATATTGTAAATGCACAAACAATAATATCTCCACATTGCAAGGTGCAATTCTGAAATTTTTTGCTTTTTCCTGCTAATCCTAGCATGATAAAGAAGATTCAAAGAGAGTGCTCCTTTCATTCAGTCAGTAGCTTCAAACATTTCTGGTATATGAATAACATGATGTTTTTCAATGGCAAAATCAATGAATATTGTAAATGCACAAACAGTAATATCTCCACATTGCAAGGTGCAATTCTGGAATTTTTTTGCTTTTTCCTGCTAATCCTAGCATGATAAAGAAGATTCAAGAGAGTGAGATGCCAGCTCCTTTCATTCAGTCAGTAGCTTCAAACATTTCTGGTTTGATACATTAGGTTTTTCAATGGCAAAAATCAATGAATATTGTAAATGCACAAACAGTAATATCTCCACATTGCAAGGTGCAATTCTGAAATTTTTTGCTTTTTCCTGCTAATCCTAGCATGATAAAGAAGATTCAAAGAGAGTGAGATGCCAGCTCCTTTCATTCAGTCAGTAGCTTCAAACATTTCTGGACGTTTTTCAATGGCAAAAATCAATGAATATTGTAAATGCACAAACAGTAATATCTCCACATTGCAAGGTGCAATTCTGAAATTTTTTTGCTTTTTACTGCTAATCCTAGCATGATAAAGAAGATTCAAAGAGAGTGAGATGCCAGCTCCTTTCATTCAGTCAGTAGCTTCAAACATTTCTGGACGTTTTTCAATGGCAAAAATCAATGAATATTGTAAATGCACAAACAGTAATATCTCCACATTGCAAGGTGCAATTCTGAAATTTTTTGCTTTTTTCTGCTAATCCTAGCATGATAAAGAAGATTCAAAGAGAGTGAGATGCCAGCTCCTTTCATTCAGTCAGTAGCTTCAAACATTTCTGGATGTTTTTCAATGGCAAAAATCAATGAATATTGTAAATGCACAAACAGTAATATCTCCACATTGCAGGGTGCAATTCTGAAATTTTTTGCTTTTCCTGCTAATCCTAGCATGATAAAGAAGATTCAAAGAGAGTGAGATGCCAGCTCCTTTCATTCAGTCAGTAGCTTCAAACATTTCTGGACATTTTTCAATGGCAAAAATCAATGAATATTGTAAATGCACAAACAGTAATATCTCCACATTGCAAGGTGCAATTCTGAAATTTTTTGCTTTTTCCTGCTAATCCTAGCATGATAAAGAAGATTCAAAGAGAGTGAGATGCCAGCTCCTTTCATTCAGTCAGTAGCTTCAAACATTTCTGGTATATGAATAACATGATGTTTTTCAATGGCAAAAATCAATGAATATTGTAAATGCACAAACAGTAATATCTCCACATTGCAAGGTGCAATTCTGAAATTTTTTGCTTTTTCCTGCTAATCCTAGCATGATAAAGAAGATTCAAAGAGAGTGAGATGCCAGCTCCTTTCATTCAGTCAGTAGCTTCAAACATTTCTGGACGTTTTTCAATGGCAAAAATCAATGAATATTGTAAATGCACAAACAGTAATATCTCCACATTGCAAGGTGCAATTCTGAAATTTTTTGCTTTTTCCTGCTAATCCTAGCATGATAAAGAAGATTCAAAGAGAGTGAGATGCCAGCTCCTTTCATTCAGTCAGTAGCTTCAAACATTTCTGGACGTTTTTCAATGGCAAAAATCAATGAATATTGTAAATGCACAAACAGTAATATCTCCACATTGCAAGGTGCAATTCTGAAATTTTTTGCTTTTTACTGCTAATCCTAGCATGATAAAGAAGATTCAAAGAGAGTGAGATGCCAGCTCCTTTCATTCAGTCAGTAGCTTCAAACATTTCTGGACGTTTTTCAATGGCAAAAATCAATGAATATTGTAAATGCACAAACAGTAATATCTCCACATTGCAAGGTGCAATTCTGAAATTTTTTGCTTTTTTCTGCTAATCCTAGCATGATAAAGAAGATTCAAAGAGAGTGAGATGCCAGCTCCTTTCATTCAGTCAGTAGCTTCAAACATTTCTGGATGTTTTTCAATGGCAAAAATCAATGAATATTGTAAATGCACAAACAGTAATATCTCCACATTGCAGGGTGCAATTCTGAAATTTTTTGCTTTTTCCTGCTAATCCTAGCATGATAAAGAAGATTCAAAGAGAGTGAGATGCCAGCTCCTTTCATTCAGTCAGTAGCTTCAAACATTTCTGGACATTTTTCAATGGCAAAAATCAATGAATATTGTAAATGCACAAACAGTAATATCTCCACATTGCAAGGTGCAATTCTGAAATTTTTTGCTTTTTCCTGCTAATCCTAGCATGATAAAGAAGATTCAAAGAGAGTGAGATGCCAGCTCCTTTCATTCAGTCAGTAGCTTCAAACATTTCTGGTATATGAATAACATGATGTTTTTCAATGGCAAAAATCAATGAATATTGTAAATGCACAAACAGTAATATCTCCACATTGCAAGGTGCAATTCTGAAATTTTTTGCTTTTTCCTGCTAATCCTAGCATGATAAAGAAGATTCAAAGAGAGTGAGATGCCAGCTCCTTTCATTCAGTCAGTAGCTTCAAACATTTCTGGACGTTTTTCAATGGCAAAAATCAATGAATATTGTAAATGCACAAACAGTAATATCTCCACATTGCAAGGTGCAATTCTGAAATTTTTTGCTTTTTCCTGCTAATCCTAGCATGATAAAGAAGATTCAAAGAGAGTGAGATGTCAGCTCCTTTCATTCAGTCAGTAGCTTCAAACATTTCTGGTATATGAATAACATGATGTTTTTCAATGGCAAAAATCAATGAATATTGTAAATGCACAAACAGTAATATCTCCACATTGCAAGGTGCAATTCTGAAATTTTTAGCTTTTTCCTGCTAATCCTAGCATGATAAAGAAGATTCAAAGAGAGTGAGATGCCAGCTCCTTTCATTCAGTCAGTAGCTTCAAACATTTCTGGACGTTTTTCAATGGCAAAAATCAATGAATATTGTAAATGCACAAACAGTAATATCTCCACATTGCAAGGTGCAATTCTGAAATTTTTTGCTTTTCCTGCTAATCCTAGCATGATAAAGAAGATTCAAAGAGACTGAGATGCCAGCTCCTTTCATTCAGTCAGTAGCTTCAAACATTTCTGGACGTTTTTCAATGGCAAAAATCAATGAATATTGTAAATGCACAAACAGTAATATCTCACCATTGCAAGGTGCAATTCTGAAATTTTTTGCTTTTTCCTGCTAATCCTAGCATGATAAAGAAGATTCAAAGAGAGTGAGATGCCAGCTCCTTTCATTCAGTCAGTAGCTTCAAACATTTCTGGACGTTTTTCAATGGCAAAAATCAATGAATATTGTAAATGCACAAACAGTAATATCTCCACATTGCAAGGTGCAATTCTGAAATTTTTTGCTTTTTCCTGCTAATCCTAGCATGATAAAGAAGATTCAAAGAGAGTGAGATGCCAGCTCCTTTCATTCAGTCAGTAGCTTCAAACATTTCTGGACGTTTTTCAATGGCAAAAATCAATAAATATTGTAAATGCACAAACAGTAATATCTCCACATTGCAAGGTGAAATTCTGAAATTTTTTGCTTTTTCCTGCTAATCCTAGCATGATAAAGAAGATTCAAAGAGAGTGAGATGCCAGCTCCTTTCATTCAGTCAGTAGCTTCAAACATTTCTGGACGTTTTTCAATGGCAAAAATCAATGAATATTGTAAATGCACAAACAGTAATATCTCCACATTGCAAGGTGCAATTCTGAATTTTTTTGCTTTTTCCTGCTAATCCTAGCATGATAAAGAAGATTCAAAGAGAGTGAGATGCCAGCTCCTTTCATTCAGTCAGTAGCTTCAAACATTTCTGGACGTTTTTCAATGGCAAAAATCAATGAATATTGTAAATGCACAAACAGTAATATCTCCACATTGCAAGGTGCAATTCTGAAATTTTTTGCTTTTTCCTGCTAATCCTAGCATGATAAAGAAGATTCAAAGAGACTGAGATGCCAGCTCCTTTCATTCAGTCAGTAGCTTCAAACATTTCTGGACGTTTTTCAATGGCAAAAATCAATGAATATTGTAAATGCACAAACAGTAATATCTCACCATTGCAAGGTGCAATTCTGAAATTTTTTGCTTTTTCCTGCTAATCCTAGCATGATAAAGAAGATTCAAAGAGAGTGAGATGCCAGCTCCTTTCATTCAGTCAGTAGCTTCAAACATTTCTGGACGTTTTTCAATGGCAAAAATCAATGAATATTGTAAATGCACAAACAGTAATATCTCCACATTGCAAGGTGCAATTCTGAAATTTTTTGCTTTTTCCTGCTAATCCTAGCATGATAAAGAAGATTCAAAGAGAGTGAGATGCCAGCTCCTTTCATTCAGTCAGTAGCTTCAAACATTTCTGGACGTTTTTCAATGGCAAAAATCAATAAATATTGTAAATGCACAAACAGTAATATCTCCACATTGCAAGGTGCAATTCTGAAATTTTTTGCTTTTTCCTGCTAATCCTAGCATGATAAAGAAGATTCAAAGAGAGTGAGATGCCAGCTCCTTTCATTCAGTCAGTAGCTTCAAACATTTCTGGACGTTTTTCAATGGCAAAAATCAATGAATATTGTAAATGCACAAACAGTAATATCTCCACATTGCAAGGTGCAATTCTGAATTTTTTTGCTTTTTCCTGCTAATCCTAGCATGATAAAGAAGATTCAAAGAGAGTGAGATGCCAGCTCCTTTCATTCAGTCAGTAGCTTCAAACATTTCTGGACGTTTCTCAATGGCAAAAATCAATGAATATTGTAAATGCACAAACAGTAATATCTCCACATTGCAAGGTGCAATTCTGAAATTTTTTGCTTTTTCCTGCTAATCCTAGCATGATAAAGAAGATTCAAAGAGAGTGAGATGCCAGCTCCTTTCATTCAGTCAGTAGCTTCAAACATTTCTGGACGTTTTTCAATGGCAAAAATCAATGAATATTGTAAATGCACAAACAGTAATATCTCCACATTGCAAGGTGCAATTCTGAAATTTTTTTGCTTTTTCCTGCTAATCCTAGCATGATAAAGAAGATTCAAAGAGAGTGAGATGCCAGCTCCTTTCATTCAGTCAGTAGCTTCAAACATTTCTGGTATATGAATAACATGATGTTTTTCAATGGCAAAAATCAATGAATATTGTAAATGCACAAACAGTAATATCTCCACATTGCAAGGTGCAATTCTGAAATTTTTTGCTTTTTCCTGCTAATCCTAGCATGATAAAGAAGATTCAAAGAGAGTGAGATGCCAGCTCCTTTCATTCAGTCAGTAGCTTCAAACATTTCTGGACGTTTTTCAATGGCAAAAATCAATGAATATTGTAAATGCACAAACAGTAATATCTCCACATTGCAAGGTGCAATTCTGAAATTTTTTGATTTTTCCTGCTAATCCTAGCATGATAAAGAAGATTCAAAGAGAGTGAGATGCCAGCTCCTTTCATTCAGTCAGTAGCTTCAAACATTTCTGGACGTTTTTCAATGGCAAAAATCAATGAATATTGTAAATGCACAAACAGTAATATCTCCACATTGCAAGGTGCAATTCTGAAATTTTTTTGCTTTTTCCTGCTAATCCTAGCATGATAAAGAAGATTCAAAGAGAGTGAGATGCCAGCTCCTTTCATTCAGTCAGTAGCTTCAAACATTTCTGGACGTTTTTCAATGGCAAAAATCAATGAATATTGTAAATGCAATAACAGTAATATCTCCACATTGCAAGGTGCAATTCTGAAATTTTTTGCTTTTTCCTGCTAATCCTAGCATGATAAAGAAGATTCAAAGAGAGTGAGATGCCAGCTCCTTTCATTCAGTCAGTAGCTTCAAACATTTCTGGACGTTTTTCAATGGCAAAAATCAATGAATATTGTAAATGCACAAACAGTAATATCTCCACATTGCAAGGTGCAATTCTGAAATTTTTAGCTTTTTTCTGCTTATCCTAGCATGATAAAGAAGATTCAAAGAGAGTGAGATGCCAGCTCCTTTCATTCAGTCAGTAGCTTCAAACATTTCTGGACGTTTTTCAATGGCAAAAATCAATGAATATTGTAAATGCACAAACAGTAATATCTCCACATTGCAAGGTGCAATTCTGAAATTTTTTGCTTTTTCCTGCTAATCCTAGCATGATAAAGAAGATTCAAAGAGAGTGAGATGCCAGCTCCTTTCATTCAGTCAGTAGCTTCAAACATTTCTGGTATATGAATAACATGATGTTTTTCAATGGCAAAAATCAATGAATATTGTAAATGCACAAACAGTAATATCTCCACATTGCAAGCTGCAATTCTGAAATTTTTTGCTTTTTCCTGCTAATCCTAGCATGATAAAGAAGATTCAAAGAGAGTGAGATGCCAGCTCCTTTCATTCAGTCAGTAGCTTCAAACATTTCTGGTATATGAATAACATGATGTTTTTCAATGGCAAAAATCAATGAATATTGTAAATGCACAAACAGTAATATCTCCACATTGCAAGGTGCAATTCTGAAATTTTTTGCTTTTTCCTGCTAATCCTAGCATGATAAAGAAGATTCAAAGAGAGTGAGATGCCAGCTCCTTTCATTCAGTCAGTAGCTTCAAACATTTCTGGACGTTTTTCAATGGCAAAAATCAATGAATATTGTAAATGCACAAACAGTAATATCTCCACATTGCAAGGTGCAATTCTGAAATTTTTTGCTTTTTCCTGCTAATCCTAGCATGATAAAGAAGATTCAAAGAGAGTGAGATGCCAGCTCCTTTCATTCAGTCAGTAGCTTCAAACATTTCTGGACGTTTTTCAATGGCAAAAATCAATGAATATTGTAAATGCACAAACAGTAATATCTCCACATTGCAAGGTGCAATTCTGAAATTTTTTGCTTTTTTCTGCTAATCCTAGCATGATAAAGAAGATTCAAAGAGAGTGAGATGCCAGCTCCTTTCATTCAGTCAGTAGCTTCAAACATTTCTGGTATATGAATAACATGATGTTTTTCAATGGCAAAAATCAATGAATATTGTAAATGCACAAACAGTAATATCTCCACATTGCAAGGTGCAATTCTGAATTTTTTTGCTTTTTCCTGCTAATCCTAGCATGATAAAGAAGATTCAAAGAGAGTGAGATGCCAGCTCCTTTCATTCAGTCAGTAGCTTCAACCATTTCTGGTATATGAATAACATGATGTTTTTCAATGGCAAAAATCAATGAATATTGTAAATGCACAAACAGTAATATCTCCACATTGCAAGGTGCAATTCTGAAATTTTTTGCTTTTTCCTGCTAATCCTAGCATGATAAAGAAGATTCAAAGAGAGTGAGATGCCAGCTCCTTTCATTCAGTCAGTAGCTTCAAACATTTCTGGACGTTTTTCAATGGCAAAAATCAATGAATATTGTAATTGCACAAACAGTAATATCTCCACATTGCAAGGTGCAATTCTGAAATTTTTTGCTTTTTTCTGCTAATCCTAGCATGATAAAGAAGATTCAAAGAGAGTGAGATGCCAGCTCCTTTCATTCAGTCAGTAGCTTCAAACATTTCTGGATGTTTTTCAATGGCAAAAATCTATGAATATTGTAAATGCACAAACAGTAATATCTCCACATTGCAGGGTGCAATTCTGAAATTTTTTGCTTTTTCCTGCTAATCCTAGCATGATAAAGAAGATTCAAAGAGAGTGAGATGCCAGCTCCTTTCATTCAGTCAGTAGCTTCAAACATTTCTGGACGTTTTTCAATGGCAAAAATCAATGAATATTGTAAATGCACAAACAGTAATATCTCCACATTGCAAGGTGCAATTCTGAATTTTTTTGCTTTTTCCTGCTAATCCTAGCATGATAAAGAAGATTCAAAGAGAGTGAGATGCCAGCTCCTTTCATTCAGTCAGTAGCTTCAAACATTTCTGGACGTTTTTCAATGGCAAAAATCAATGAATATTGTAAATGCACAAACAGTAATATCTCCACATTGCAAGGTGCAATTCTGAAATTTTTTGCTTTTTACTGCTAATCCTAGCATGATAAAGAAGATTCAAAGAGAGTGAGATGCCAGCTCCTTTCATTCAGTCAGTAGCTTCAAACATTTCTGGACGTTTTTCAATGGCAAAAATCAATGAATATTGTAAATGCACAAACAGTAATATCTCCACATTGCAAGGTGCAATTCTGAAATTTTTTGCTTTTTTCTGCTAATCCTAGCATGATAAAGAAGATTCAAAGAGAGTGAGATGCCAGCTCCTTTCATTCAGTCAGTAGCTTCAAACATTTCTGGATGTTTTTCAATGGCAAAAATCAATGAATATTGTAAATGCACAAACAGTAATATCTCCACATTGCAGGGTGCAATTCTGAAATTTTTTGCTTTTTCCTGCTAATCCTAGCATGATAAAGAAGATTCAAAGAGAGTGAGATGCCAGCTCCTTTCATTCAGTCAGTAGCTTCAAACATTTCTGGACGTTTTTCAACGGCAAAAATCAATGAATATTGTAAATGCACAAACAGTAATATCTCCACATTGCAAGGTGCAATTCTGAAATTTTTTGCTTTTTCCTGCTAATCCTAGCATGATAAAGAAGATTCAAAGAGAGTGAGATGCCAGCTCCTTTCATTCAGTCAGTAGCTTCAAACATTTCTGGACGTTTTTCAATGGCAAAAATCAATGAATATTGTAATTGCACAAACAGTAATATCTCCACATTGCAAGGTGCAATTCTGAAATTTTTTGCTTTTTTCTGCTAATCCTAGCATGATAAAGAAGACTCAAAGAGAGTGAGATGCCAGCTCCTTTCATTCAGTCAGTAGCTTCAAACATTTCTGGATGTTTTTCAATGGCAAAAATCAATGAATATTGTAAATGCACAAACAGTAATATCTCCACATTGCAGGGTGCAATTCTGAAATTTTTTGCTTTTTCCTGCTAATCCTAGCATGATAAAGAAGATTCAAAGAGAGTGAGATGCCAGCTCCTTTCATTCAGTCAGTAGCTTCAAACATTTCTGGACGTTTTTCAATGGCAAAAATCAATGAATATTGTAAATGCACAAACAGTAATATCTCCACATTGCAAGGTGCAATTCTGAATTTTTTTGCTTTTTCCTGCTAATCCTAGCATGATAAAGAAGATTCAAAGAGAGTGAGATGCCAGCTCCTTTCATTCAGTCAGTAGCTTCAAACATTTCTGGACGTTTTTCAATGGCAAAAATCAATGAATATTGTAAATGCACAAACAGTAATATCTCCACATTGCAAGGTGCAATTCTGAAATTTTTTGCTTTTTACTGCTAATCCTAGCATGATAAAGAAGATTCAAAGAGAGTGAGATGCCAGCTCCTTTCATTCAGTCAGTAGCTTCAAACATTTCTGGACGTTTTTCAATGGCAAAAATCAATGAATATTGTAAATGCACAAACAGTAATATCTCCACATTGCAAGGTGCAATTCTGAAATTTTTTGCTTTTTCCTGCTAATCCTAGCATGATAAAGAAGATTCAAAGAGAGTGAGATGCCAGCTCCTTTCATTCAGTCAGTAGCTTCAAACATTTCTGGACGTTTTTCAATGGCAAAAATCAATGAATATTGTAAATGCACAAACCGTAATATCTCCACATTGCAAGGTGCAATTCTGAAATTTTTTGCTTTTTACTGCTAATCCTAGCATGATAAAGAAGATTCAAAGAGAGTGAGATGCCAGCTCCTTTCATTCAGTCAGTAGCTTCAAACATTTCTGGACGTTTTTCAATGGCAAAAATCAATGAATATTGTAAATGCACAAACAGTAATATCTCCACATTGCAAGGTGCAATTCTGAAATTTTTTGCTTTTTCTGCTAATCCTAGCATGATAAAGAAGATTCAAAGAGAGTGAGATGCCAGCTCCTTTCATTCAGTCAGTAGCTTCAAACATTTCTGGATGTTTTTCAATGGCAAAAATCAATGAATATTGTAAATGCACAAACAGTAATATCTCCACATTGCAGGGTGCAATTCTGAAATTTTTTGCTTTTTCCTGCTAATCCTAGCATGATAAAGAAGATTCAAAGAGAGTGAGATGCCAGCTCCTTTCATTCAGTCAGTAGCTTCAAACATTTCTGGACGTTTTTCAATGGCAAAAATCAATGAATATTGTAAATGCACAAACAGTAATATCTCCACATTGCAAGGTGCAATTCTGAAATTTTTTGCTTTTTCCTGCTAATCCTAGCATGATAAAGAAGATTCAAAGAGAGTGAGATGCCAGCTCCTTTCATTCAGTCAGTAGCTTCAAACATTTCTGGTATATGAAAATAACATGATGTTTTTCAATGGCAAAAATCAATGAATATTGTAAATGCACAAACAGTAATATCTCCACATTGCAAGGTGCAATTCTGAAATTTTTTGCTTTTTCCTGCTAATCCTAGCATGATAAAGAAGATTCAAAGAGAGTGAGATGCCAGCTCCTTTCATTCAGTCAGTAGCTTCAAACATTTCTGGACGTTTTTCAATGGCAAAAATCAATGAATATTGTAAATGCACAAACAGTAATATCTCCACATTGCAAGGTGCAATTCTGAAATTTTTTGCTTTTTCCTGCTAATCCTAGCATGATAAAGAAGATTCAAAGAGACTGAGATGCCAGCTCCTTTCATTCAGTCAGTAGCTTCAAACATTTCTGGACGGTTTTCAATGGCAAAAATCAATGAATATTGTAAATGCACAAACAGTAATATCTCACCATTGCAAGGTGCAATTCTGAAATTTTTTGCTTTTTCCTGCTAATCCTAGCATGATAAAGAAGATTCAAAGAGAGTGAGATGCCAGCTCCTTTCATTCAGTCAGTAGCTTCAAACATTTCTGGACGTTTTTCAATGGCAAAAATCAATGAATATTGTAAATGCACAAACAGTAATATCTCCACATTGCAAGGTGCAATTCTGAAATTTTTTGCTTTTTCCTGCTAATCCTAGCATGATAAAGAAGATTCAAAGAGAGTGAGATGCCAGCTCCTTTCATTCAGTCAGTAGCTTCAAACATTTCTGGACGTTTTCAATGGCAAAAATCAATAAATATTGTAAATGCACAAACAGTAATATCTCCACATTGCAAGGTGCAATTCTGAAATTTTTTGCTTTTTCCTGCTAATCCTAGCATGATAAAGAAGATTCAAAGAGAGTGAGATGCCAGCTCCTTTCATTCAGTCAGTAGCTTCAAACATTTCTGGACATTTTTCAATGGCAAAAATCAATGAATATTGTAAATGCACAAACAGTAATATCTCCACATTGCAAGGTGCAATTCTGAATTTTTTTGCTTTTTCCTGCTAATCCTAGCATGATAAAGAAGATTCAAAGAGAGTGAGATGCCAGCTCCTTTCATTCAGTCAGTAGCTTCAAACATTTCTGGACGTTTTTCAATGGCAAAAATCAATGAATATTGTAAATGCACAAACAGTAATATCTCCACATTGCAAGGTGCAATTCTGAAATTTTTGCTTTTTCCTGCTAATCCTAGCATGATAAAGAAGATTCAAAGAGACTGAGATGCCAGCTCCTTTCATTCAGTCAGTAGCTTCAAACATTTCTGGACGTTTTTCAATGGCAAAAATCAATGAATATTGTAAATGCACAAACAGTAATATCTCACCATTGCAAGGTGCAATTCTGAAATTTTTTGCTTTTTCCTGCTAATCCTAGCATGATAAAGAAGATTCAAAGAGAGTGAGATGCCAGCTCCTTTCATTCAGTCAGTAGCTTCAAACATTTCTGGACGTTTTTCAATGGCAAAAATCAATGAATATTGTAAATGCACAAACAGTAATATCTCCACATTGCAAGGTGCAATTCTGAAATTTTTTGCTTTTTCCTGCTAATCCTAGCATGATAAAGAAGATTCAAAGAGAGTGAGATGCCAGCTCCTTTCATTCAGTCAGTAGCTTCAAACATTTCTGGACGTTTTTCAATGGCAAAAATCAATAAATATTGTAAATGCACAAACAGTAATATCTCCACATTGCAAGGTGCAATTCTGAAATTTTTTGCTTTTTCCTGCTAATCCTAGCATGATAAAGAAGATTCAAAGAGAGTGAGATGCCAGCTCCTTTCATTCAGTCAGTAGCTTCAAACATTTCTGGACGTTTTTCAATGGCAAAAATCAATGAATATTGTAAATGCACAAACAGTAATATCTCCACATTGCAAGGTGCAATTCTGAATTTTTTTGCTTTTTCCTGCTAATCCTAGCATGATAAAGAAGATTCAAAGAGAGTGAGATGCCAGCTCCTTTCATTCAGTCAGTAGCTTCAAACATTTCTGGACGTTTCTCAATGGCAAAAATCAATGAATATTGTAAATGCACAAACAGTAATATCTCCACATTGCAAGGTGCAATTCTGAAATTTTTTGCTTTTTCCTGCTAATCCTAGCATGATAAAGAAGATTCAAAGAGAGTGAGATGCCAGCTCCTTTCATTCAGTCAGTAGCTTCAAACATTTCTGGACGTTTTTCAATGGCAAAAATCAATGAATATTGTAAATGCACAAACAGTAATATCTCCACATTGCAAGGTGCAATTCTGAAATTTTTTGCTTTTTCCTGCTAATCCTAGCATGATAAAGAAGATTAAAAGAGAGTGAGATGCCAGCTCCTTTCATTCAGTCAGTAGCTTCAAACATTTCTGGACGTTTTTCAATGGCAAAAATCAATGAATATTGTAAATGCACAAACAGTAATATCTCCACATTGCAAGGTGCAATTCTGAAATTTTTTGCTTTTTCCTGCTAATCCTAGCATGATAAAGAAGATTCAAAGAGAGTGAGATGCCAGCTCCTTTCATTCAGTCAGTAGCTTCAAACATTTCTGGTATATGAATAACATGATGTTTTTCAATGGCAAAAATCAATGAATATTGTAAATGCACAAACAGTAATATCTCCACATTGCAAGGTGCAATTCTGAAATTTTTTGCTTTTTCCTGCTAATCCTAGCATGATAAAGAAGATTCAAAGAGAGTGAGATGCCAGCTCCTTTCATTCAGTCAGTAGCTTCAAACATTTCTGGACGTTTTTCAATGGCAAAAATCAATGAATATTGTAAATGCACAAACAGTAATATCTCCACATTGCAAGGTGCAATTCTGAAATTTTTTGATTTTTCCTGCTAATCCTAGCATGATAAAGAAGATTCAAAGAGAGTGAGATGCCAGCTCCTTTCATTCAGTCAGTAGCTTCAAACATTTCTGGACGTTTTTCAATGGCAAAAATCAATGAATATTGTAAATGCACAAACAGTAATATCTCCACATTGCAAGGTGCAATTCTGAAATTTTTTGCTTTTTCCTGCTAATCCTAGCATGATAAAGAAGATTCAAAGAGAGTGAGATGCCAGCTCCTTTCATTCAGTCAGTAGCTTCAAACATTTCTGGACGTTTTTCAATGGCAAAAATCAATGAATATTGTAAATGCACAAACAGTAATATCTCCACATTGCAAGGTGCAATTCTGAAATTTTTTGCTTTTTCCTGCTAATCCTAGCATGATAAAGAAGATTCAAAGAGAGTGAGATGCCAGCTCCTTTCATTCAGTCAGTAGCTTCAAACATTTCTGGACGTTTTTCAATGGCAAAAATCAATGAATATTGTAAATGCACAAACAGTAATATCTCCACATTGCAAGGTGCAATTCTGAAATTTTTAGCTTTTTCCTGCTTATCCTAGCATGATAAAGAAGATTCAAAGAGAGTGAGATGCCAGCTCCTTTCATTCAGTCAGTAGCTTCAAACATTTCTGGACGTTTTTCAATGGCAAAAATCAATGAATATTGTAAATGCACAAACAGTAATATCTCCACATTGCAAGGTGCAATTCTGAAATTTTTTGCTTTTTCCTGCTAATCCTAGCATGATAAAGAAGATTCAAAGAGAGTGAGATGCCAGCTCCTTTCATTCAGTCAGTAGCTTCAAACATTTCTGGTATATGAATAACATGATGTTTTTCAATGGCAAAAATCAATGAATATTGTAAATGCACAAACAGTAATATCTCCACATTGCAAGCTGCAATTCTGAAATTTTTTGCTTTTTCCTGCTAATCCTAGCATGATAAAGAAGATTCAAAGAGAGTGAGATGCCAGCTCCTTTCATTCAGTCAGTAGCTTCAAACATTTCTGGTATATGAATAACATGATGTTTTTCAATGGCAAAAATCAATGAATATTGTAAATGCACAAACAGTAATATCTCCACATTGCAAGGTGCAATTCTGAAATTTTTTGCTTTTTCCTGCTAATCCTAGCATGATAAAGAAGATTCAAAGAGAGTGAGATGCCAGCTCCTTTCATTCAGTCAGTAGCTTCAAACATTTCTGGACGTTTTTCAATGGCAAAAATCAATGAATATTGTAAATGCACAAACAGTAATATCTCCACATTGCAAGGTGCAATTCTGAAATTTTTTGCTTTTTTCTGCTAATCCTAGCATGATAAAGAACATTCAAAGAGAGTGAGATGCCAGCTCCTTTCATTCAGTCAGTAGCTTCAAACATTTCTGGTATATGAATAACATGATGTTTTTCAATGGCAAAAATCAATGAATATTGTAAATGCACAAACAGTAATATCTCCACATTGCAAGGTGCAATTCTGAATTTTTTTGCTTTTTCCTGCTAATCCTAGCATGATAAAGAAGATTCAAAGAGAGTGAGATGCCAGCTCCTTTCATTCAGTCAGTAGCTTCAACCATTTCTGGTATATGAATAACATGATGTTTTTCAATGGCAAAAATCAATGAATATTGTAAATGCACAAACAGTAATATCTCCACATTGCAAGGTGCAATTCTGAATTTTTTTGCTTTTTCCTGCTAATCCTAGCATGATAAAGAAGATTCAAAGAGAGTGAGATGCCAGCTCCTTTCATTCAGTCAGTAGCTTCAAACATTTCTGGACGTTTTTCAATGGCAAAAATCAATGAATATTGTAATTGCACAAACAGTAATATCTCCACATTGCAAGGTGCAATTCTGAAATTTTTTGCTTTTTTCTGCTAATCCTAGCATGATAAAGAAGATTCAAAGAGAGTGAGATGCCAGCTCCTTTCATTCAGTCAGTAGCTTCAAACATTTCTGGATGTTTTTCAATGGCAAAAATCAATGAATATTGTAAATGCACAAACAGTAATATCTCCACATTGCAGGGTGCAATTCTGAAATTTTTTGCTTTTTCCTGCTAATCCTAGCATGATAAAGAAGATTCAAAGAGAGTGAGATGCCAGCTCCTTTCATTCAGTCAGTAGCTTCAAACATTTCTGGACGTTTTTCAATGGCAAAAATCAATGAATATTGTAAATGCACAAACAGTAATATCTCCACATTGCAAGGTGCAATTCTGAAATTTTTTGCTTTTTCCTGCTAATCCTAGCATGATAAAGAAGATTCAAAGAGAGTGAGATGCCAGCTCCTTTCATTCAGTCAGTAGCTTCAAACATTTCTGGTATATGAATAACATGATGTTTTTCAATGGCAAAAATCAATGAATATTGTAAATGCACAAACAGTAATATCTCCACATTGCAAGGTGCAATTCTGAAATTTTTTGCTTTTTCCTGCTAATCCTAGCATGATAAAGAAGATTCAAAGAGAGTGAGATGCCAGCTCCTTTCATTCAGTCAGTAGCTTCAAACATTTCTGGACGTTTTTCAATGGCAAAAATCAATGAATATTGTAAATGCACAAACAGTAATATCTCCACATTGCAAGGTGCAATTCTGAAATTTTTTGCTTTTTCCTGCTAATCCTAGCATGATAAAGAAGATTCAAAGAGACTGAGATGCCAGCTCCTTTCATTCAGTCAGTAGCTTCAAACATTTCTGGACGTTTTTCAATGGCAAAAATCAATGAATATTGTAAATGCACAAACAGTAATATCTCACCATTGCAAGGTGCAATTCTGAAATTTTTTGCTTTTTCCTGCTAATCCTAGCATGATAAAGAAGATTCAAAGAGAGTGAGATGCCAGCTCCTTTCATTCAGTCAGTAGCTTCAAACATTTCTGGACGTTTTTCAATGGCAAAAATCAATGAATATTGTAAATGCACAAACAGTAATATCTCCACATTGCAAGGTGCAATTCTGAAATTTTTTGCTTTTTCCTGCTAATCCTAGCATGATAAAGAAGATTCAAAGAGAGTGAGATGCCAGCTCCTTTCATTCAGTCAGTAGCTTCAAACATTTCTGGACGTTTTTCAATGGCAAAAATCAATAAATATTGTAAATGCACAAACAGTAATATCTCCACATTGCAAGGTGCAATTCTGAAATTTTTTGCTTTTTCCTGCTATTCCTAGCATGATAAAGAAGATTCAAAGAGAGTGAGATGCCAGCTCCTTTCATTCAGTCAGTAGCTTCAAACATTTCTGGACGTTTTTCAATGGCAAAAATCAATGAATATTGTAAATGCACAAACAGTAATATCTCCACATTGCAAGGTGCAATTCTGAAATTTTTTGCTTTTTTCTGCTAATCCTAGCATGATAAAGAAGATTCAAAGAGAGTGAGATGCCAGCTCCTTTCATTCAGTCAGTAGCTTCAAACATTTCTGGATGTTTTTCAATGGCAAAAATCAATGAATATTGTAAATGCACAAACAGTAATATCTCCACATTGCAGGGTGCAATTCTGAAATTTTTTGCTTTTTCTTGCTAATCCTAGCATGATAAAGAAGATTCAAAGAGAGTGAGATGCCAGCTCCTTTCATTCAGTCAGTAGCTTCAAACATTTCTGGACGTTTTTCAATGGCAAAAATCAATGAATATTGTAAATGCACAAACAGTAATATCTCCACATTGCAAGGTGCAATTCTGAAATTTTTTGCTTTTTCCTGCTAATCCTAGCATGATAAAGAAGATTCAAAGAGAGTGAGATGCCAGCTCCTTTCATTCAGTCAGTAGCTTCAAACATTTCTGGTATATGAATAACATGATGTTTTTCAATGGCAAAAATCAATGAATATTGTAAATGCACAAACAGTAATATCTCACCATTGCAAGGTGCAATTCTGAAATTTTTTGCTTTTTCCTGCTAATCCTAGCATGATAAAGAAGATTCAAAGAGAGTGAGATGCCAGCTCCTTTCATTCAGTCAGTAGCTTCAACCATTTCTGGTATATGAATAACATGATGTTTTTCAATGGCAAAAATCAATGAATATTGTAAATGCACAAACAGTAATATCTCCACATTGCAAGGTGCAATTCTGAATTTTTTTGCTTTTTCCTGCTAATCCTAGCATGATAAAGAAGATTCAAAGAGAGTGAGATGCCAGCTCCTTTCATTCAGTCAGTAGCTTGAAACATTTCTGGACGTTTTTCAATGGCAAAAATCAATGAATATTGTAATTGCACAAACAGTAATATCTCCACATTGCAAGGTGCAATTCTGAAATTTTTTGCTTTTTTCTGCTAATCCTAGCATGATAAAGAAGATTCAAAGAGAGTGAGATGCCAGCTCCTTTCATTCAGTCAGTAGCTTCAAACATTTCTGGATGTTTTTCAATGGCAAAAATCAATGAATATTGTAAATGCACAAACAGTAATATCTCCACATTGCAGGGTGCAATTCTGAAATTTTTTGCTTTTTCCTGCTAATCCTAGCATGATAAAGAAGATTCAAAGAGAGTGAGATGCCAGCTCCTTTCATTCAGTCAGTAGCTTCAAACATTTCTGGACGTTTTTCAATGGCAAAAATCAATGAATATTGTAAATGCACAAACAGTAATATCTCCACATTGCAAGGTGCAATTCTGAAATTTTTTGCTTTTTCCTGCTAATCCTAGCATGATAAAGAAGATTCAAAGAGAGTGAGATGCCAGCTCCTTTCATTCAGTCAGTAGCTTCAAACATTTCTGGTATATGAATAACATGATGTTTTTCAATGGCAAAAATCAATGAATATTGTAAATGCACAAACAGTAATATCTCCACATTGCAAGGTGCAATTCTGAAAATTTTTGCTTTTTCCTGCTAATCCTAGCATGATAAAGAAGATTCAAAGAGAGTGAGATGCCAGCTCCTTTCATTCAGTCAGTAGCTTCAAACATTTCTGGACGTTTTTCAATGGCAAAAATCAATGAATATTGTAAATGCACAAACAGTAATATCTCCACATTGCAAGGTGCAATTCTGAAATTTTTTGCTTTTTCCTGCTAATCCTAGCATGATAAAGAAGATTCAAAGAGACTGAGATGCCAGCTCCTTTCATTCAGTCAGTAGCTTCAAACATTTCTGGACGTTTTTCAATGGCAAAAATCAATGAATATTGTAAATGCACAAACAGTAATATCTCACCATTGCAAGGTGCAATTCTGAAATTTATTGCTTTTTCCTGCTAATCCTAGCATGATAAAGAAGATTCAAAGAGAGTGAGATGCCAGCTCCTTTCATTCAGTCAGTAGCTTCAAACATTTCTGGACGTTTTTCAATGGCAAAAATCAATGAATATTGTAAATGCACAAACAGTAATATCTCCACATTGCAAGGTGCAATTCTGAAATTTTTTGCTTTTTCCTGCTAATCCTAGCATGATAAAGAAGATTCAAAGAGAGTGAGATGCCAGCTCCTTTCATTCAGTCAGTAGCTTCAAACATTTCTGGACGTTTTTCAATGGCAAAAATCAATAAATATTGTAAATGCACAAACAGTAATATCTCCACATTGCAAGGTGCAATTCTGAAATTTTTTGCTTTTTCCTGCTATTCCTAGCATGATAAAGAAGATTCAAAGAGAGTGAGATGCCAGCTCCTTTCATTCAGTCAGTAGCTTCAAACATTTCTGGACGTTTTTCAATGGCAAAAATCAATGAATATTGTAAATGCACAAACAGTAATATCTCCACATTGCAAGGTGCAATTCTGAAATTTTTTGCTTTTTTCTGCTAATCCTAGCATGATAAAGAAGATTCAAAGAGAGTGAGATGCCAGCTCCTTTCATTCAGTCAGTAGCTTCAAACATTTCTGGATGTTTTTCAATGGCAAAAATCAATGAATATTGTAAATGCACAAACAGTAATATCTCCACATTGCAGGGTGCAATTCTGAAATTTTTTGCTTTTTCCTGCTAATCCTAGCATGATAAAGAAGATTCAAAGAGAGTGAGATGCCAGCTCCTTTCATTCAGTCAGTAGCTTCAAACATTTCTGGACGTTTTTCAATGGCAAAAATCAATGAATATTGTAAATGCACAAACAGTAATATCTCCACATTGCAAGGTGCAATTCTGAAATTTTTTGCTTTTTCCTGCTAATCCTAGCATGATAAAGAAGATTCAAAGAGAGTGAGATGCCAGCTCCTTTCATTCAGTCAGTAGCTTCAAACATTTCTGGTATATGAATAACATGATGTTTTTCAATGGCAAAAATCAATGAATATTGTAAATGCACAAACAGTAATATCTCCACATTGCAAGGTGCAATTCTGAAATTTTTTGCTTTTTCCTGCTAATCCTAGCATGATAAAAAGATTCAAAGAGAGTGAGATGCCAGCTCCTTTCATTCAGTCAGTAGCTTCAAACATTTCTGGACGTTTTTCAATGGCAAAAATCAATGAATATTGTAAATGCACAAACAGTAATATCTCCACATTGCAAGGTGCAATTCTGAAATTTTTTGCTTTTTCCTGCTAATCCTAGCATGATAAAGAAGATTCAAAGAGACTGAGATGCCAGCTCCTTTCATTCAGTCAGTAGCTTCAAGCATTTCTGGACGTTTTTCAATGGCAAAAATCAATGAATATTGTAAATGCACAAACAGTAATATCTCACCATTGCAAGGTGCAATTCTGAAATTTTTTGCTTTTTCCTGCTAATCCTAGCATGATAAAGAAGATTCAAAGAGAGTGAGATGCCAGCTCCTTTCATTCAGTCAGTAGCTTCAAACATTTCTGGACGTTTTTCAATGGCAAAAATCAATGAATATTGTAAATGCACAAACAGTAATATCTCCACATTGCAAGGTGCAATTCTGAAATTTTTTGCTTTTTCCTGCTAATCCTAGCATGATAAAGAAGATTCAAAGAGAGTGAGATGCCAGCTCCTTTCATTCAGTCAGTAGCTTCAAACATTTCTGGACGTTTTTCAATGGCAAAAATCAATAAATATTGTAAATGCACAAACAGTAATATCTCCACATTGCAAGGTGCAATTCTGAAATTTTTTGCTTTTTCCTGCTATTCCTAGCATGATAAAGAAGATTCAAAGAGGGTGAGATGCCAGCTCCTTTCATTCAGTCAGTAGCTTCAAACATTTCTGGACGTTTTTCAATGGCAAAAATCAATGAATATTGTAAATGCACAAACAGTAATATCTCCACATTGCAAGGTGCAATTCTGAAAATTTTTGCTTTTTCCTGCTAATCCTAGCATGATAAAGAAGATTAAAAGAGAGTGAGATGCCAGCTCCTTTCATTCAGTCAGTAGCTTCAAACATTTCTGGACGTTTTTCAATGGCAAAAATCAATGAATATTGTAAATGCACAAACAGTAATATCTCCACATTGCAAGGTGCAATTCTGAAATTTTTTGCTTTTTCCTGCTAATCCTAGCATGATAAAGAAGATTCAAAGAGAGTGAGATGCCAGCTCCTTTCATTCAGTCAGTAGCTTCAAACATTTCTGGACGTTTTTCAATGGCAAAAATCAATGAATATTGTAAATGCACAAAAAGTAATATCTCCACATTGCAAGGTGCAATTCTGAAATTTTTTCCTTTTTCCTGCTAATCCTAGCATGATAAAGAAGATTCAAAGAGAGTGAGATGCCAGCTCCTTTCATTCAGTCAGTAGCTTCAAACATTTCTGGACGTTTTTCAATGGCAAAAATCAATGAATATTGTAAATGCACAAACAGTAATATCTCCACATTGCAAGATGCAATTCTGAAATTTTTTGCTTTTTCCTGCTAATCCTAGCATGATAAAGAAGATTCAAAGAGAGTGAGATGCCAGCTCCTTTCATTCAGTCAGTAGCTTCAAACATTTCTGGCATATGAATAACATGATGTTTTTCAATGGCAAAAATCAATGAATATTGTAAATGCACAAACAGTAATATCTCCACATTGCAAGGTGCAATTCTGAAATTTTTTGCTTTTTCCTGCTAATCCTAGCATGATAAAGAAGATTCAAAGAGAGTGAGATGCCAGCTCCTTTCATTCAGTCAGTAGCTTCAAACATTTCTGGACGTTTTTCAATGGCAAAAATCAATGAATATTGTAAATGCACAAACAGTAATATCTCCACATTGCAAGGTGCAATTCTGAAATTTTTTGCTTTTTCCTGCTAATCCTAGCATGATAAAGAAGATTCAAAGAGAGTGAGATGCCAGCTCCTTTCATTCAGTCAGTAGCTTCAAACATTTCTGGTATATGAATAACATGATGTTTTTCAATGGCAAAAATCAATGAATATTGTAAATGCACAAACAGTAATATCTCCACATTGCAAGGTGCAATTCTGAAATTTTTTGCTTTTTCCTGCTAATCCTAGCATGATAAAGAAGATTCAAAGAGAGTGAGATGCCAGCTCCTTTCATTCAGTCAGTAGCTTCAAACATTTCTGGACGTTTTTCAATGGCAAAAATCAATGAATATTGTAAATGCACAAACAGTAATATCTCCACATTGCAAGGTGCAATTCTGAAATTTTTTGCTTTTTCCTGCTAATCCTAGCATGATAAAGAAGATTCAAAGAGAGTGAGATGCCAGCTCCTTTCATTCAGTCAGTAGCTTCAAACATTTCTGGACGTTTTTCAATGGCAAAAATCAATGAATATTGTAAATGCACAAACAGTAATATCTCCACATTGCAAAGTGCAATTCTGAAATTTTTTGCTTTTTCCTGCTAATCCTAGCATGATAAAGAAGATTCAAAGAGAGTGAGATGCCAGCTCCTTTCATTCAGTCAGTAGCTTCAAACATTTCTGGTATATGAATAACATGATGTTTTTCAATGGCAAAAATCAATGAATATTGTAAATGCACAAACAGTAATATCTCCACATTGCAAGGTGCAATTCTGAAATTTTTTGCTTTTTCCTGCAAATCCTAGCATGATAAAGAAGATTCAAAGAGAATGAGATGCCAGCTCCTTTCATTCAGTCAGTAGCTTCAAACATTTCTGGACGTTTTTCAATGGCAAAAATCAATGAATATTGTAAATGCACAAACAGTAATATCTCCACATTGCAAGGTGCAATTCTGAAATTTTTTGCTTTTTCCTGCTAATCCTAGCATGATAAAGAAGATTCAAAGAGAGTGAGATGCCAGCTCCTTTCATTCAGTCAGTAGCTTCAAACATTTCTGGACGTTTTTCAATGGCAAAAATCAATGAAAATTGTAAATGCACAAACAGTAATATCTCCACATTGCAAGGTGCAATTCTGAAATTTTTTGCTTTTTCCTGCTAATCCTAGCATGATAAAGAAGATTCAAAGAGAGTGAGATGCCAGCTCCTTTCATTCAGTCAGTAGCTTCAAACATTTCTGGTATATGAATAACATGATGTTTTTCAATGGCAAAAATCAATGAATATTGTAAATGCACAAACAGTAATATCTCCACATTGCAAGCTGCAATTCTGAATTTTTTTGCTTTTTCCTGCTAATCCTAGCATGATAAAGAAGATTCAAAGAGAGTGAGATGCCAGCTCCTTTCATTCAGTCAGTAGCTTCAAACATTTCTGGACGTTTTTCAATGGCAAAAATCAATGAATATTGTAAATGCACAAACAGTAATATCTCCACATTGCAAGGTGCAATTCTGAAATATTTTGCTTTTTCCTGCTAATCCTAGCATGATAAAGAAGATTCAAAGAGAGTGAGATGCCAGCTCCTTTCATTCAGTCAGTAGCTTCAAACATTTCTGGTATATGAATAACATGATGTTTTTCAATGGCAAAAATCAATGAATATTGTAAATGCACAAACAGTAGTATCTCCACATTGCAAGGTGCAATTCTGAAATTTTTTTGCTTTTTCCTGCTAATCCTAGCATGATAAAGAAGATTCAAAGAGAGTGAGATGCCAGCTCCTTTCATTCAGTCAGTAGCTTCAAACATTTCTGGACGTTTTTCAATGGCAAAAATCAATGAATATTGTAAATGCACAAACAGTAATATCTCCACATTGCAAGGTGCAATTCTGAAATGTTTTGCTTTTTCCTGCTAATCCTAGCATGATAAAGAAGATTCAAAGAGAGTGAGATGCCAGCTCCTTTCATTCAGTCAGTAGCTTCAAACATTTCTGGTATATGAATAACATGATGTTTTTCAATGGCAAAAATCAATGAATATTGTAAATGCACAAAGAGTAATATCTCCACATTGCAAGGTGCAATTCTGAAATTTTTGGCTTTTTCCTGCTAATCCTAGCATGATAAAGATGATTCAAAGAGAGTGAGATGCCAGCTAATTTCATTCAGTCAGTAGCTTCAAACATTTCTGGACGTTTTTCAATGGCAAAAATCAATGAATATTGTAAATGCACAAACAGTAATATCTCCACATTGCAAGGTGCAATTCTGAAATTTTTTGCTTTTTCCTGCTAATCCTAGCATGATAAAGAAGATTCAAAGAGAGTGAGATGCCAGCTCCTTTAATTCAGTCAGTAGCTTCAAACATTTCTGGACGTTTTTCAATGGCAAAAATCAATGAAAATTGTAAATGCACAAACAGTAATATCTCCACATTGCAAGGTGCAATTCTGAAATTTTTTGCTTTTTCCTGCTAATCCTAGCATGATAAAGAAGATTCAAAGAGAGTGAGATGCCAGCTCCTTTCATTCAGTCAGTAGCTTCAAACATTTCTGGTATATGAATAACATGATGTTTTTCAATGGCAAAAATCAATGAATATTGTAAATGCACAAACAGTAATATCTCCACATTGCAAGGTGCAATTCTGAAATTTTTTGCTTTTTCCTGCTAATCCTAGCATGATAAAGAAGATTCAAAGAGAGTGAGATGCCAGCTCCTTTCATTCAGTCAGTAGCTTCAAACATTTCTGGTATATGAATAACATGATGTTTTTCAATGGCAAAAATCAATGAATATTGTAAATGCACAAACAGTAATATCTCCACATTGCAAGGTGCAATTCTGAAATTTTTTGCTTTTTCTTGCTAATCCTAGCATGATAAAGAAGATTCAAAGAGAGTGAGATGCCAGCTCCTTTCATTCAGTCAGTAGCTTCAAACATTTCTGGTATATGAATAACATGATGTTTTTCAATGGCAAAAATCAATGAATATTGTAAATGCACAAACAGTAATATCTCCACATTGCAAGGTGCAATTCTGAAATTTTTTGCTTTTTCCTGCTAATCCTAGCATGATAAAGAAGATTCAAAGAGAGTGAGATGCCAGCTCCTTTCATTCAGTCAGTAGCTTCAAACATTTCTGGTATATGAATAACATGATGTTTTTCAATGGCAAAAATCAATGAATATTGTAAATGCACAAACAGTAATATCTCCACATTGCAAGGTGCAATTCTGAAATTTTTTGCTTTTTCCTGCTAATCCTAGCATGATAAAGAAGATTCAAAGAGAGTGAGATGCCAGCTCCTTTCATTCAGTCAGTAGCTTCAAACATTTCTCGACGTTTTTCAATGGCAAAAATCAATGAATATTGTAAATGCACAAACAGTAATATCTCCACATTGCAAGGTGCAATTCTGAAATTTTTTGCTTTTTCCTGCTAATCCTAGCATGATAAAGAAGATTCAAAGAGAGTGAGATGCCAGCTCCTTTCATTCAGTCAGTAGCTTCAAACATTTCTGGTATATGAATAACATGATGTTTTTCAATGGCAAAAATCAATGAATATTGTAAATGCACAAACAGTAATATCTCCACATTGCAAGGTGCAATTCTGAAATTTTTTGCTTTTTCCTGCTAATCCTAGCATGATAAAGAAGATTCAAAGAGAGTGAGATGCCAGCTCCTTTCATTCAGTCAGTAGCTTCAAACATTTCTGGACGTTTTTCAATGGCAAAAATCAATGAATATTGTAAATGCACAAACAGTAATATCTCCACATTGCAAGGTGCAATTCTGAAATTTTTTGCTTTTTCCTGCAAATCCTAGCATGATAAAGAAGATTCAAAGAGAATGAGATGCCAGCTCCTTTCATTCAGTCAGTAGCTTCAAACATTTCTGGACGTTTTTCAATGGCAAAAATCAATGAATATTGTAAATGCACAAACAGTAATATCTCCACATTGCAAGGTGCAATTCTGAAATTTTTTGCTTTTTCCTGCTAATCCTAGCATGATAAAGAAGATTCAAAGAGAGTGAGATGCCAGCTCCTTCCATTCAGTCAGTAGCTTCAAACATTTCTGGACGTTTTTCAATGGCAAAAATCAATGAAAATTGTAAATGCACAAACAGTAATATCTCCACATTGCAAGGTGCAATTCTGAAATTTTTTGCTTTTTCCTGCTAATCCTAGCATGATAAAGAAGATTCAAAGAGAGTGAGATGCCAGCTCCTTTCATTCAGTCAGTAGCTTCAAACATTTCTGGTATATGAATAACATGATGTTTTTCAATGGCAAAAATCAATGAATATTGTAAATGCACAAACAGTAATATCTCCACATTGCAAGCTGCAATTCTGAAATTTTTTGCTTTTTCCTGCTAATCCTAGCATGATAAAGAAGATTCAAAGAGAGTGAGATGCCAGCTCCTTTCATTCAGTCAGTAGCTTCAAACATTTCTGGACGTTTTTCAATGGCAAAAATCAATGAATATTGTAAATGCACAAACAGTAATATCTCCACATTGCAAGGTGCAATTCTGAAATATTTTGCTTTTTCCTGCTAATCCTAGCATGATAAAGAAGATTCAAAGAGAGTGAGATGCCAGCTCCTTTCATTCAGTCAGTAGCTTCAAACATTTCTGGTATATGAATAACATGATGTTTTTCAATGGCAAAAATCAATGAATATTGTAAATGCACAAACAGTAGTATCTCCACATTGCAAGGTGCAATTCTGAAATTTTTTTGCTTTTTCCTGCTAATCCTAGCATGATAAAGAAGATTCAAAGAGAGTGAGATGCCAGCTCCTTTCATTCAGTCAGTAGCTTCAAACATTTCTGGACGTTTTTCAATGGCAAAAATCAATGAATATTGTAAATGCACAAACAGTAATATCTCCACATTGCAAGGTGCAATTCTGAAATGTTTTGCTTTTTCCTGCTAATCCTAGCATGATAAAGAAGATTCAAAGAGAGTGAGATGCCAGCTCCTTTCATTCAGTCAGTAGCTTCAAACATTTCTGGTATATGAATAACATGATGTTTTTCAATGGCAAAAATCAATGAATATTGTAAATGCACAAAGAGTAATATCTCCACATTGCAAGGTGCAATTCTGAAATTTTTGGCTTTTTCCTGCTAATCCTAGCATGATAAAGATGATTCAAAGAGAGTGAGATGCCAGCTAATTTCATTCAGTCAGTAGCTTCAAACATTTCTGGACGTTTTTCAATGGCAAAAATCAATGAATATTGTAAATGCACAAACAGTAATATCTCCACATTGCAAGGTGCAATTCTGAAATTTTTTGCTTTTTCCTGCTAATCCTAGCATGATAAAGAAGATTCAAAGAGAGTGAGATGCCAGCTCCTTTAATTCAGTCAGTAGCTTCAAACATTTCTGGACGTTTTTCAATGGCAAAAATCAATGAAAATTGTAAATGCACAAACAGTAATATCTCCACATTGCAAGGTGCAATTCTGAAATTTTTTGCTTTTTCCTGCTAATCCTAGCATGATAAAGAAGATTCAAAGAGAGTGAGATGCCAGCTCCTTTCATTCAGTCAGTAGCTTCAAACATTTCTGGTATATGAATAACATGATGTTTTTCAATGGCAAAAATCAATGAATATTGTAAATGCACAAACAGTAATATCTCCACATTGCAAGGTGCAATTCTGAAATTTTTTGCTTTTTCCTGCTAATCCTAGCATGATAAAGAAGATTCAAAGAGAGTGAGATGCCAGCTCCTTTCATTCAGTCAGTAGCTTCAAACATTTCTGGTATATGAATAACATGATGTTTTTCAATGGCAAAAATCAATGAATATTGTAAATGCACAAACAGTAATATCTCCACATTGCAAGGTGCAATTCTGAAATTTTTTGCTTTTTCTTGCTAATCCTAGCATGATAAAGAAGATTCAAAGAGAGTGAGATGCCAGCTCCTTTCATTCAGTCAGTAGCTTCAAACATTTCTGGTATATGAATAACATGATGTTTTTCAATGGCAAAAATCAATGAATATTGTAAATGCACAAACAGTAATATCTCCACATTGCAAGGTGCAATTCTGAAATTTTTTGCTTTTTCCTGCTAATCCTAGCATGATAAAGAAGATTCAAAGAGAGTGAGATGCCAGCTCCTTTCATTCAGTCAGTAGCTTCAAACATTTCTGGTATATGAATAACATGATGTTTTTCAATGGCAAAAATCAATGAATATTGTAAATGCACAAACAGTAATATCTCCACATTGCAAGGTGCAATTCTGAAATTTTTTGCTTTTTCCTGCTAATCCTAGCATGATAAAGAAGATTCAAAGAGAGTGAGATGCCAGCTCCTTTCATTCAGTCAGTAGCTTCAAACATTTCTCGACGTTTTTCAATGGCAAAAATCAATGAATATTGTAAATGCACAAACAGTAATATCTCCACATTGCAAGGTGCAATTCTGAAATTTTTTGCTTTTTCCTGCTAATCCTAGCATGATAAAGAAGATTCAAAGAGAGTGAGATGCCAGCTCCTTTCATTCAGTCAGTAGCTTCAAACATTTCTGGTATATGAATAACATGATGTTTTTCAATGGCAAAAATCAATGAATATTGTAAATGCACAAACAGTAATATCTCCACATTGCAAGGTGCAATTCTGAAATTTTTTGCTTTTTCCTGCTAATCCTAGCATGATAAAGAAGATTCAAAGAGAGTGAGATGCCAGCTCCTTTCATTCAGTCAGTAGCTTCAAACATTTCTGGACGTTTTTCAATGGCAAAAATCAATGAATATTGTAAATGCACAAACAGTAATATCTCCACATTGCAAGGTGCAATTCTGAAATTTTTTGCTTTTTCCTGCTAATCCTAGCATTATAAAGAAGATTCAAAGAGAGTGAGATGCCAGCTCCTTTCATTCAGTCAGTAGCTTCAAACATTTCTGGTATATGAATAACATGATGTTTTTCAATGGCAAAAATCAATGAATATTGTAAATGCACAAACAGTAATATCTCCACATTGCAAGGTGCAATTCTGAAATTTTTTGCTTTTTCCTGCTAATCCTAGCATGATAAAGAAGATTCAAAGAGAGTGAGATGCCAGCTATTTTCATTCAGTCAGTAGCTTCAAACATTTCTGGACGTTTTTCAATGGCAAAAATCAATGAATATTGTAAATGCACAAACAGTAATATCTCCACATTGCAAGGTGCAATTCTGAAATTTTTTGCTTTTTCCTGCTAATCCTAGCATGATAAAGAAGATTCAAAGAGAGTGAGATGCCAGCTCCTTTCATTCAGTCAGTAGCTTCAAACATTTCTGGACGTTTTTCAATGGCAAAAATCAATGAAAATTGTAAATGCACAAACAGTAATATCTCCACATTGCAAGGTGCAATTCTGAAATTTTTTGCTTTTTCCTGCTAATCCTAGCATGATAAAGAAGATTCAAAGAGAGTGAGATGCCAGCTCCTTTCATTCAGTCAGTAGCTTCAAACATTTCTGGTATATGAATAACATGATGTTTTTCAATGGCAAAAATCAATGAATATTGTAAATGCACAAACAGTAATATCTCCACATTGCAAGGTGCAATTCTGAAATTTTTTGCTTTTTCCTGCTAATCCTAGCATGATAAAGAAGATTCAAAGAGAGTGAGATGCCAGCTCCTTTCATTCAGTCAGTAGCTTCAAACATTTCTGGTATATGAATAACATGATGTTTTTCAATGGCAAAAATCAATGAATATTGTAAATGCACAAACAGTAATATCTCCACATTGCAAGGTGCAATTCTGAAATTTTTTGCTTTTTCCTGCTAATCCTAGCATGATAAAGAAGATTCAAAGAGAGTGAGATGCCAGCTCCTTTCATTCAGTCAGTAGCTTCAAACATTTCTGGACGTTTTTCAATGGCAAAAATCAATGAATATTGTAAATGCACAAACAGTAATATCTCCACATTGCAAGGTGCAATTCTGAAATTTTTTGATTTTTCCTGCTAATCCTAGCATGATAAAGAAGATTCAAAGAGAGTGAGATGCCAGCTCCTTTCATTCAGTCAGTAGCTTCAAACGTTTCTGGTATATGAATAACATGATGTTTTTCAATGGCAAAAATCAATGAATATTGTAAATGCACAAACAGTAATATCTCCACATTGCAAGGTGCAATTCTGAAATTTTTTGCTTTTTTATGCTAATCCTAGCATGATAAAGAAGATTCAAAGAGAGTGAGATGCCAGCTCCTTTCATTCAGTCAGTAGCTTCAAACATTTCTGGACGTTTTTCAATGGCAAAAATCAATGAATATTGTAAATGCACAAACAGTAATATCTCCACATTGCAAGGTGCAATTCTGAAATTTTTTGCTTTTTCCTGCTAATCCTAGCATGATAAAGAAGATTCAAAGAGAGTGAGATGCCAGCTCCTTTCATTCAGTCAGTAGCTTCAAACATTTCTGGTATATGAATAACATGATGTTTTTCAATGGCAAAAATCAATGAATATTGTAAATGCACAAACAGTAATATCTCCACATTGCAAGGTGCAATTCTGAAATTTTTTGCTTTTTCCTGCTAATCCTAGCATGATAAAGAAGATTCAAAGAGAGTGAGATGCCAGCTCCTTTCATTCAGTCAGTAGCTTCAAACATTTCTGGACGTTTTTCAATGGCAAAAATCAATGAATATTGTAACTGCACAAACAGTAATATCTCCACATTGCAAGGTGCAATTCTGAAATTTTTTGCTTTTTCCTGCTAATCCTAGCATGATAAAGAAGATTCAAAGAGAGTGAGATGCCAGCTCCTTTCATTCAGTCAGTAGCTTCAAACATTTCTGGTATATGAATAACATGATGTTTTTCAATGGCAAAAATCAATGAATATTGTAAATGCACAAACAGTAATATCTCCACATTGCAAGGTGCAATTCTGAAATTTTTTGCTTTTTCCTGCTAATCCTAGCATGATAAAGAAGATTCAAAGAGAGTGAGATGCCAGCTCTTTTCATTCAGTCAGTAGCTTCAAACATTTCTGGACGTTTTTCAATGGCAAAAATCAATGAATATTGTAAATGCACAAACAGTAATATCTCCACATTGCAAGGTGCAATTCTGAAATTTTTTGCTTTTTCCTGCTAATCCTAGCATGATAAAGAAGATTCAAAGAGAGTGAGATGCCAGCTCCTTTCATTCAGTCAGTAGCTTCAAACATTTCTGGTATATGAATAACATGATGTTTTTCAATGGCAAAAATCAATGAATATTGTAAATGCACAAACAGTAATATCTCCACATTGCAAGGTGCAATTCTGAAATTTTTTGCTTTTTCCTGCTAATCCTAGCATGATAAAGAAGATTCAAAGAGAGTGAGATGCCAGCTCCTTTCATTCAGTCAGTAGCTTCAAACATTTCTGGTATATGAATAACTTGATGTTTTTCAATGGCAAAAATCAATGAATATTGTAAATGCACAAACAGTAATATCTCCACATTGCAAGGTGCAATTCTGAAATTTTTTGCTTTTTCCTGCTAATCCTAGCATGATAAAGAAGATTCAAAGAGAGTGAGATGCCAGCTCCTTTCATTCAGTCAGTAGCTTCAAACATTTCTGGACGTTTTTCAATGGCAAAAATCAATGAATATTGTAAATGCACAAACAGTAATATCTCCACATTGCAAGGTGCAATTCTGAAATTTTTTGCTTTTTCCTGCTAATCCTAGCATGATAAAGAAGATTCAAAGAGAGTGAGATGCCAGCTCCTTTCATTCAGTCAGTAGCTTCAAACATTTCTGGACGTTTTTCAATGGCAAAAATCAATGAATATTGTAAATGCACAAACAGTAATATCTCCACATTGCAAGGTGCAATTCTGAAATTTTTTGCTTTTTCCTGCTAATCCTAGCATGATAAAGAAGATTCAAAGAGAGTGAGATGCCAGCTCCTTTAATTCAGTCAGTAGCTTCAAACATTTCTGGTATATGAATAACATGATGTTTTTCAATGGCAAAAATCAATGAATATTGTAAATGCACAAACAGTAATATCTCCACATTGCAAGGTGCAATTCTGAAATTTTTTGCTTTTTCCTGCTAATCCTAGCATGATAAAGAAGATTCAAAGAGAGTGAGATGCCAGCTCCTTTCATTCAGTCAGTAGCTTCAAACATTTCTGGACGTTTTTCAATGGCAAAAATCAATGAATATTGTAAATGCACAAACAGTAATATCTCCACATTGCAAGGTGCAATTCTGAAATTTTTTGCTTTTTCCTGCTAATCCTAGCATGATAAAGAAGATTCAAAGAGAGTGAGATGCCAGCTCCTTTCATTCAGTCAGTAGCTTCAAACATTTCTGGTATATGAATAACATGATGTTTTTCAATGGCAAAAATCAATGAATATTGTAAATGCACAAACAGTAATATCTCCACATTGCAAGGTGCAATTCTGAAATTTTTTGCTTTTTCCTGCTAATCCTAGCATGATAAAGAAGATTCAAAGAGAGTGAGATGCCAGCTCCTTTCATTCAGTCAGTAGCTTCAAACATTTCTGGTATATGAATAACATGATGTTTTTCAATGGCAAAAATCAATGAATATTGTAAACGCACAAACAGTAATATCTCCACATGGCAAGGTGCAATTCTGAAATTTTTTGCTTTTTCCTGCAAATCCTAGCATGATAAAGAAGATTCAAAGAGAGTGAGAAGCCAGCTCCTTTCATTCAGTCAGTAGCTTCAAACATTTCTGGACGTTTTTCAATGGCAAAAATCAATGAATATTGTAAATGCACAAATAGTAATATCTCCACATTGCAAGGTGCAATTCTGAAATTTTTTGCTTTTTCCTGCTAATCCTAGCATGATAAAGAAGATTCAAAGAGAGTGAGATGCCAGCTCCTTTCATTCAGTCAGTAGCTTCAAACATTTCTGGTATATGAATAACATGATGTTTTTCAATGGCAAAAATCAATGAATATTGTAAATGCACAAACAGTAATATCTCCACATTGCAAGGTGCAATTCTGAAATTTTTTGCTTTTTCCTGCTAATCCTAGCATGATAAAGAAGATTCAAAGAGAGTGAGATGCCAGCTCCTTTCATTCAGTCAGTAGCTTCAAACATTTCTGGACGTTTTTCAATGGCAAAAATCAATGAATATTGTAAATGCACAAACAGTAATATCTCCACATTGCAAGGTGAAATTCTGAAATTTTTTGCTTTTTCCTGCTAATCCTAGCATGATAAAGAAGATTCAAAGAGAGTGAGATGCCAGCTCCTTTAATTCAGTCAGTAGCTTCAAACATTTCTGGTATATGAATAACATGATGTTTTTCAATGGCAAAAATCAATGAATATTGTAAATGCACAAACAGTAATATCTCCACATTGCAAGGTGCAATTCTGAAATTTTTTGCTTTTTCCTGCTAATCCTAGCATGATAAAGAAGATTCAAAGAGAGTGAGATGCCAGCTCCTTTCATTCAGTCAGTAGCTTCAAACATTTCTGGACGTTTTTCAATGGCAAAAATCAATGAATATTGTAAATGCACAAACAGTAATATCTCCACATTGCAAGGTGCAATTCTGAAATTTTTTGCTTTTTCCTGCTAATCCTAGCATGATAAAGAAGATTCAAAGAGAGTGAGATGCCAGCTCCTTTCATTCAGTCAGTAGCTTCAAACATTTCTGGTATATGAATAACATGATGTTTTTCAATGGCAAAAATCAATGAATATTGTAAATGCACAAACAGTAATATCTCCACATTGCAAGGTGCAATTCTGAAATTTTTTGCTTTTTCCTGCTAATCCTAGCATGATAAAGAAGATTCAAAGAGAGTGAGATGCCAGCTCCTTTCATTCAGTCAGTAGCTTCAAACATTTCTGGTATATGAATAACATGATGTTTTTCAATGGCAAAAATCAATGAATATTGTAAATGCACAAACAGTAATATCTCCACATGGCAAGGTGCAATTCTGAAATTTTTTGCTTTTTCCTGCAAATCCTAGCATGATAAAGAAGATTCAAAGAGAGTGAGATGCCAGCTCCTTTCATTCAGTCAGTAGCTTCAAACATTTCTGGACGTTTTTCAATGGCAAAAATCAATGAATATTGTAAATGCACAAATAGTAATATCTCCACATTGCAAGGTGCAATTCTGAAATTTTTTGCTTTTTCCTGCTAATCCTAGCATGATAAAGAAGATTCAAAGAGAGTGAGATGCCAGCTCCTTTCATTCAGTCAGTAGCTTCAAACATTTCTGGTATATGAATAACATGATGTTTTTCAATGGCAAAAATAAATGAATATTGTAAATGCACAAACAGTAATATCTCCACATTGCAAGGTGCAATTCTGAAATTTTTTGCTTTTTCCTGCTAATCCTAGCATGATAAAGAAGATTCAAAGAGAGTGAGATGCCAGCTCCTTTCATTCAGTCAGTAGCTTCAAACATTTCTGGACGTTTTTCAATGGCAAAAATCAATGAATATTGTAAATGCACAAATAGTAATATCTCCACATTGCAAGTTGCAATTCTGAAATTTTTTGCTTTTTCCTGCTAATCCTAGCATGATAAAGAAGATTCAAAGAGAGTGAGATGCCAGCTCCTTTCATTCAGTCAGTAGCTTCAAACATTTCTGGTATATGAATAACATGATGTTTTTCAATGGCAAAAATCAATGAATATTGTAAATGCACAAACAGTAATATCTCCACATTGCAAGGTGCAATTCTGAAATTTTTTGCTTTTTCCTGCTAATCCTAGCATGATAAAGAAGATTCAAAGAGAGTGAGATGCCAGCTCCTTTCATTCAGTCAGTAGCTTCAAACATTTCTGGACGTTTTTCAATGGCAAAAATCAATGAATATTGTAAATGCACAAACAGTAATATCTCCACATTGCAAGGTGCAATTCTGAAATTTTTTGCTTTTTCCTGCTAATCCTAGCATGATAAAGAAGATTCAAAGAGAGTGAGATGCCAGCTCCTTTCATTCAGTCAGTAGCTTCAAACATTTCTGGACGTTTTTCAATGGCAAAAATCAATGAATATTGTAAATGCACAAACAGTAATATCTCCACATTGCAAGGTGCAATTCTGAAATTTTTTGCTTTTTCCTGCTAATCCTAGCATGATAAAGAAGATTCAAAGAGAGTGAGATGCCAGCTCCTTTCATTCAGTCAGTAGCTTCAAACATTTCTGGTATATGAATAACATGATGTTTTTCAATGGCAAAAATCAATGAATATTGTAAATACAAGAACAGTAATATCTCCACATTGCAAGATGCAATTCTGAAATTTTTTGCTTTTTCCTGCTAATCCTAGCATGATAAGATTCAAAGAGGGATTGAAGCTTGAAGAGGGCAATTTGCATATTCCAGGTGCCTTCTGGGAAAAGCGAAGAGTCTCCTTCAGCTAGAAGATCGTTGGGTACAGCCGGGACCAGCTGCTTGGAAAGCATCGCCAAACCAGGGATTGAAGCTTGAAGAGGGCAATTTGCATATTCCAGGTGCCTTCTGGGAAAAGCGAAGAGTCTCCTTCAGCTAGAAGATCGTTGGGTACAGCCGGGACCAGCTGCTTGGAAAGCATCGCCAAACCGCGCGCCTGACGGCGCGCAAATTTGTTTCTCCTAGGGTATCACAAGAAAGAAGACAGACATCAAGTCAGCAGGGACGAGGAGCAGCATGGCAGATGTGACAACCTACATGGTGAGCTGCAACATGTGCTACATGTTCACAGATCGACCAGAAGCTGAAACCAACTTCACCTGCCAGAAGTGTAGACTACTGGCTCTTTTAGAAGAAAAGGTGCGGGGACTGGAAGAAAGAATTGCGACATTAAAACTCATCAAGGAAAATGAAGACTTCCTGGATAGAACAGAAGCGTCACTACTGGTCACAGAAAGTGAAGGAAGCGTCAGAGAACCTCCAGAGGCAGACAAGTGGAGGCAAGTGACCAAAAGAAGCAAGAAGACCATGGAGACACCACCAACCACACAACTGAGAAACAGATTCCAAGGACTTGTGGAGGACGAAGATGGCACACCTAAGGATGAGGAACTACCAGCAAGCAAAAAAGAAAAGAGCACCCAGAAACACCCAGAAGCGACAAGAAAAAGGACAGCCAAGAAGGGAAGAAGAGTGGTGGTGGTGGGAGACTCACTACTGAGAGGAACAGAAGCAGCTATCTGCAGACCGGATATAACCGCAAGAGAAGTATGCTGCCTCCCAGGGGCGAAGATCAAGGATGTTACCGATAGGATACCAAAGCTCATCAGTCCCAAGGATGTCCACCCATTTCTTCTGATACATGTTGGCACCAATGACACGGCAAAGAAGGACCTACCGACAATCTGCAAGGACTTTGAAGCATTGGGGAAGAAAGTAAAAGAACTGGATGCGCAGGTAGTTTTTTCTTCTATCCTTCCAGTAGACGGGCATGGCGTCAGGAGATGGAACAGGATCCTTGATGTGAACAGCTGGCTGAGACGATGGTGCAGACAACAAGGATTTGGATTCCTGGACCACGGTGTGAATTACCTCTATGATGGACTCCTTGCCAGAGACGGACTACACCTCAACAAACCCGGGAAACACACATTCGCCAGGAGACTCGCAACACTCATCTGGAGGGCGTTAAACTAGAAGAAGAGGGGATGGGAAGAAAAACGCCGGACACGAACATGCAACCAGAGGACATACTAATGAAAGATATGAAGTGCGACAAAGAAGGTCCAAGACAAGATACTTGGAAGGAAGGTAAGAAAATTTCTAATACAATCCACAGGGAGAAGATTGGAACAAAACAAAATCGTGTAAACTGCGTGCTAGCAAATGCCAGGAGCCTGACAAACAAGATGGATGAACTGGAAGCAGAAATATCTACAGGTAACTATGACATAGTGGGAATAACCGAGACATGGTTGGATGAAAGCTATGACTGGGCAGTTAACTTACAGGGTTACAGTCTGTTTAGAAGGGATTGAAGAAATCGGAAAGGGGGTGGAGTCTGTCTATATGTAAAGACGTGTCTAAAGCCTACAATACGGGAGGATGTATGGGAGGGAAATGAGGAGGTCGAGTCCTTATGGGTGGAGATACATGGGGCAAAAAACAATGATAAAATTATCATAGGAGTCTGTTATAAACCACCAAATATATCAGAAGCCACGGAAAGTCTATTAATGAGACAAATAGACGAAGTAGCAAAAAATAACGAGGTGATTATTATGGGGGACTTCAACTACCCCGATATAGACTGGGAAACCGAAAGCTGTAGATCTCAGAAAGGAAACAGGTTTCTGTCAATTATCAAAGACAATTATTTGTCACAACTTGTGCAGGAACCAACTAGAGGGACGGCCCTTTTAGACTTAATATTAACTAACAGGCCAGACAGAATAACTGAGGTGCAGGTTGGGGGGCACCTGGGAAATAGTGACCACAACATTATACAATTCCACATGTGCTTCAGTAGGGTGCCCAGCAAGGGAGTCACAAAAACACTGAACTTCAGGAGGGCAAAGTTTGATCAGCTAAAAGATGCCCTTCACCTTATAGACTAGGATAGTATCTTCAGTAATAGGAGCACGGATAGAAAATGGGAAATTTTCAAAACAGTCCTACATAGTCACTGTAGAAGGTACATACCTTATGGGAATAAAAGGGCTAGGAATAGGAGGAAGCCAATGTGGCTAAATAAGGAAGTCAAGAGGGCAATGAAAAACAAAAAAAGGGCTTTCGGTAAACTTAAACAAGAAGGCAGCGAGGAAGCGCTAATAACTTATAGGGAAAAAAACAAAATCTGTAAGAAACAAATAAGAATAGCAAAAGAGGAGACAGAGAGACTAATTGCCAAAGAAAGTAAAACGAATCCCAAACTGTTCTTTAACTATATAAACAGTAAAAGGATTAAAACTGATGGAGTTGGCCCATTGAAAAATAACCTGGGTAAAATCATAGAGGGCGATGAGGGTAAAGCAAACCTACTCAATAGCTTCTTCTCCACTGTTTTCACAAAAGAAAACAATTTATCGGAGGAAATGCAAAGTAATAAAGTAAACCCTCCGCTAAATATCACCCACCTAACCCAGGAGGAAGTTCAGAAACGCCTAAATAATATCAAAATAGACAAGTCACCAGGCCCAGATGGCATACACCCCCGGGTACTAAAAGAATTAAGTAATGTGATAGACAGACCGCTGTATCTTATATTCAAGCACTCTTTATGGACAGGGACTGCCCCACTAGACTGGCGCCAAGCAAATGTGGTACCAATATTCAAAAAGGGGTCTAAAAGTGACCCTGGGAACTATAGACCAGTCAGCTTAACGTCTGTTGTGGGTAAATTGTTTGAAGGATTTCTTAGAGATGCTATTGTAGAATATCTTAATGATAATAACTGTCTAACTCCATATCAACATGGATTCATGAGAGATCGCTCCTGCCAAACAAACCTGATTGCCTTCTATGAGGAGGTGAGCTCACAGCTGGACCGGGGAGAGTCAGTGGATGTTGTATACCTTGACTTCTCCAAAGCGTTTGATACCGTGCCACACAAAAGTTTGGTATATAAAATGAGAATGCTTGGTCTTGGGGATAATGTGTGTAAGTGGGTAAATAGCTGGCTGAGTGATAGAAAGCAGAGGGTGGTTATCAATGGAGTAAGCTCAGGGTGTGTCAGGGTTACTAGCGGGGTGCCTCAAGGGTCTGTCTTGGGCCCTATATTATTTAATATATTTATTAATGATCTAGTGGAAGGGTTGCATAGTAAAATAGCAATATTTGCAGATGATACTAAACTTTGTAAAGTAGTTAACACAGATGAGGATAGGGCACAGCTACAGGAGGATTTAGATAAATTGGGGAGTTGGGCCAAAAAATGGCAAATGGGGTTCAATGCCGATAAATGTAAAGTCATGCACATGGGAAAGAAAAATAGCAGTCACCCATATATATTAAATGGGAAACCGTTGGGGAAATCTGACATGGAGAAGGACCTGGGCGTCTTGGTTAATAGCAAATTAAATTGGAGTGCCCAGTGTCAGGCAGCAGCTGCGAAGGCAAATAGAGTCATGGCATGCATCAGAAGAGGAATAGGGGCATATGATGAGAACATTGTTCTTCCTCTGTATAAAGCGCTGGTAAGGCCGCACTTAGAATATTGTGCACAGTTCTGGGCTCCGGTGCTCAGGAAAGACATATTGGAGCTAGAGAGGGTACAAAGGAGGGCGATTAAGGTAATAAAGGGAATGGAGGGACTAGAATACCCAGAGAGGTTGTCAAAATTAGGCCTATTTACGTTGGAAAAGAGAAGGCTTAGGGGAGACCTCATAAACATGTATAAATACATCAGGGGGCAGTACAGAGATCTCTCCCATGACCTGTTTATACCAAGGATGGTGACAAAGACGAGGGGGCACACTATGCGTCTGGAGGAAAGGAGGTTCCTGCACCAGCATAGAAGGGGATTCTTTACGGTCAGAGTGAGATGCCAGCTCCTCAATGAATATTGTAAATGCACAAACAGTAATATCTCCACATTGCAAGGTGCAATTCTGAAATTTTTTGCTTTTTCCTGCTAATCCTAGCATGATAAAGAAGATTCAAAGAGAGTGAGATGCCAGCTCCTTTCATTCAGTCAGTAGCTTCAAACATTTCTGGACGTTTTTCAATGGCAAAAATCAATGAATATTGTAAATGCACAAACAGTAATATCTCCACATTGCAAGGTGCAATTCTGAAATGTTTTGCTTTTTCCTGCTAATCCTAGCATGATAAAGAAGATTCAAAGAGAGTGAGATGCCAGCTCCTTTCATTCAGTCAGTAGCTTCAAACATTTCTGGACGTTTTTCAATGGCAAAAATCAATGAATATTGTAAATGCACAAACAGTAATATCTCCACATTGCAAGGTGCAATTCTGAAATTTTTTGCTTTTTCCTGCTAATCCTAGCATGATAAAGAAGATTCAAAGAGAGTGAGATGCCAGCTCCTTTCATTCAGTCAGTAGCTTCAAACATTTCTGGTATATGAATAACATGATGTTTTTCAATGGCAAAAATCAATGAATATTGTAAATACACAAACAGTAATATCTCCACATTGCAAGATGCAATTCTGAAATTTTTTGCTTTTTCCTGCTAATCCTAGCATGATAAGATTCAAAGAGAGTGAGATGCCAGCTCCTTTCATTCAGTCAGTAGCTTCAAACATTTCTGGTATATGAATAACATGATGTTTTTCAATGGCAAAAATCAATGAATATTGTAAATGCACAAACAGTAATATCTCCACATTGCAAGGTGCAATTCTGAATTTTTTTGCTTTTTCCTGCTAATCCTAGCATGATAAAGAAGATTCAAAGAGAGTGAGATGCCAGCTCCTTTCATTCAGTCAGTAGCTTCAAACATTTCTGGTATATGAATAACATGATGTTTTTCAATGGCAAAAATCAATGAATATTGTAAATGCACAAACAGTAATATCTCCACATTGCAATGTGCAATTCTGAAATTTTTTGCTTTTTCCTGCTAATCCTAGCATGATAAAGAAGATTCAAAGAGAGTGAGATGCCAGCTCCTTTCATTCAGTCAGTAGCTTCAAACATTTCTGGACGTTTTTCAATGGCAAAAATCAATGAATATTGTAAATGCACAAACAGTAATATCTCCACATTGCAAGGTGCAATTCTGAAATTTTTTGCTTTTTCCTGCTAATCCTAGCATGATAAAGAAGATTCAAAGAGAGTGAGATGCCAGCTCCTTTCATTCAGTCAGTAGCTTCAAACATTTCTGGTATATGAATAACATGATGTTTTTCAATGGCAAAAATCAATGAATATTGTAAATGCACAAACAGTAATATCTCCACATTGCAAGGTGCAATTCTGAAATTTTTTGCTTTTTCCTGCTAATCCTAGCATGATAAAGAAGATTCAAAGAGAGTGAGATGCCAGCTCCTTTCATTCAGTCAGTAGCTTCAAACATTTCTGGACGTTTTTCAATGGCAAAAATCAATGAATATTGTAAATGCACAAACAGTAATATCTCCACATTGCAAGGTGCAATTCTGAAATTTTTTGCTTTTTCCTGCTAATCCTAGCATGATAGAGAAGATTCAAAGAGAGTGAGATGCCAGCTCCTTTCATTCAGTCAGTAGCTTCAAACATTTCTGGTATATGAATAACATGATGTTTTTCAATGGCAAAAATCAATGAATATTGTAAATGCACAAACAGTAATATCTCCACATTGCAAGGTGCAATTCTCAAATTTTTTGCTTTTTCCTGCTAATCCTAGCATGATAAAGAATATTCAAAGAGAGTGAGATGCCAGCTCCTTTCATTCAGTCAGTAGCTTCAAACATTTCTGGACGTTTTTCAATGGCAAACATCAATGAATATTGTAAATGCACAAACAGTAATATCTCCACATTGCAAGGTGCAATTCTGAAATTTTTTGCTTTTTCCTGCTAATCCTAGCATGATAAAGAAGATTCAAAGAGAGTGAGATGCCAGCTCCTTTCATTCAGTCAGTAGCTTCAAACATTTCTGGACGTTTTTCAATGGCAAAAATCAATGAATATTGTAAATGCACAAACAGTAATATCTCCACATTGCAAGGTGCAATTCTGAAATTTTTGCTTTTTCCTGCTAATCCTAGCATGATAAAGAAGATTCAAAGAGAGTGAGATGCCAGCTCCTTTCATTCAGTCAGTAGCTTCAAACATTTCTGGTATATGAATAACATGATGTTTTTCAATGGCAAAAATCAATGAATATTGTAAATGCACAAACAGTAATATCTCCACATTGCAAGGTGCAATTCTGAAATTTTTTGCTTTTTCCTGCTAATCCTAGCATGATAAAGAAGATTCAAAGAGAGTGAGATGCCAGCTCCTTTCATTCAGTCAGTAGCTTCAAACATTTCTGGTATATGAATAACATGATGTTTTTCAATGGCAAAAATCAATGAATATTGTAAATGCACAAACAGTAATATCTCCACATTGCAAGGTGCAATTCTGAAATTTTTTGCTTTTTCCTGCTAATCCTAGCATGATAAAGAAGATTCAAAGAGAGTGAGATGCCAGCTCCTTTCATTCAGTCAGTAGCTTCAAACATTTCTGGACGTTTTTCAATGGCAAAAATCAATGAATATTGTAAATGCACAAACAGTAATATCTCCACATTGCAAGGTGCAATTCTGAAATTTTTTGCTTTTTCCTGCTAATCCTAGCATGATAAAGAAGATTCAAAGAGAGTGAGATGCCAGCTCCTTTCATTCAGTCAGTAGCTTCAAACATTTCTGGACGTTTTTCAATGGCAAAAATCAATGAATATTGTAAATGCACAAATAGTAATATCTCCACATTGCAAGGTGCAATTCTGAAATTTTTTGCTTTTTCCTGCTAATCCTAGCATGATAAAGAAGATTCAAAGAGAGTGAGATGCCAGCTCCTTTCATTCAGTCAGTAGCTTCAAACATTTCTGGTATATGAATAACATGATGTTTTTCAATGGCAAAAATCAATGAATATTGTAAATGCACAAACAGTAATATCTCCACATTGCAAGGTGCAATTCTGAAATTTTTTGCTTTCTCCTGCTAATCCTAGCATGATAAAGAAGATTCAAAGAGAGTGAGATGCCAGCTCCTTTCATTCAGTCAGTAGCTTCAAACATTTCTGGACGTTTTTCAATGGCAAAAATCAATGAATATTGTAAATGCACAAACAGTAATATCTCCACATTGCAAGGTGCAATTCTGAAATTTTTTGCTTTTTCCTGCTAATCCTAGCATGATAAAGAAGATTCAAAGAGAGTGAGATGCCAGCTCCTTTCATTCAGTCAGTAGCTTCAAACATTTCTGGTATATGAATAACATGATGTTTTTCAATGGCAAAAATCAATGAATATTGTAAATGCACAAACAGTAATATCTCCACATTGCAAGGTGCAATTCTGAAATTTTTTGCTTTTTCCTGCTAATCCTAGCATGATAAAGAAGATTCAAAGAGAGTGAGATGCCAGCTCCTTTCATTCAGTCAGTAGCTTCAAACATTTCTGGACGTTTTTCAATGGCAAAAATCAATGAATATTGTAAATGCACAAACAGTAATATCTCCACATTGCAAGGTGCAATTCTGAAATGTTTTGCTTTTTCCTGCTAATCCTAGCATGATAAAGAAGATTCAAAGAGAGTGAGATGCCAGCTCCTTTCATTCAGTCAGTAGCTTCAAACATTTCTGGTATATGAATAACATGATGTTTTTCAATGGCAAAAATCAATGAATATTGTAAATACACAAACAGTAATATCTCCACATTGCAAGATGCAATTCTGAAATTTTTTGCTTTTTCCTGCTAATCCTAGCATGATAAGATTCAAAGAGAGTGAGATGCCAGCTCCTTTCATTCAGTCAGTAGCTTCAAACATTTCTGGTATATGAATAACATGATGTTTTTCAATGGCAAAAATCAATGAATATTGTAAATGCACAAACAGTAATATCTCCACATTGCAAGGTGCAATTCTGAATTTTTTTGCTTTTTCCTGCTAATCCTAGCATGATAAAGAAGATTCAAAGAGAGTGAGATGCCAGCTCCTTTCATTCAGTCAGTAGCTTCAAACATTTCTGGTATATGAATAACATGATGTTTTTCAATGGCAAAAATCAATGAATATTGTAAATGCACAAACAGTAATATCTCCACATTGCAAGGTGCAATTCTGAAATTTTTTGCTTTTTCCTGCTAATCCTAGCATGATAAAGAAGATTCAAAGAGAGTGAGATGCCAGCTCCTTTCATTCAGTCAGTAGCTTCAAACATTTCTGGACGTTTTTCAATGGCAAAAATCAATGAATATTGTAAATGCACAAACAGTAATATCTCCACATTGCAAGGTGCAATTCTGAAATTTTTTGCTTTTTCCTGCTAATCCTAGCATGATAAAGAAGATTCAAAGAGAGTGAGATGCCAGCTCCTTTCATTCAGTCAGTAGCTTCAAACATTTCTGGTATATGAATAACATGATGTTTTTCAATGGCAAAAATCAATGAATATTGTAAATGCACAAACAGTAATATCTCCACATTGCAAGGTGCAATTCTGAAACTTTTTGCTTTTTCCTGCTAATCCTAGCATGATAAAGAAGATTCAAAGAGAGTGAGATGCCAGCTCCTTTCATTCAGTCAGTAGCTTCAAACATTTCTGGACGTTTTTCAATGGCAAAAATCAATGAATATTGTAAATGCACAAACAGTAATATCTCCACATTGCAAGGTGCAATTCTGAAATTTTTTGCTTTTTCCTGCTAATCCTAGCATGATAGAGAAGATTCAAAGAGAGTGAGATGCCAGCTCCTTTCATTCAGTCAGTAGCTTCAAACATTTCTGGTATATGAATAACATGATGTTTTTCAATGGCAAAAATCAATGAATATTGTAAATGCACAAACAGTAATATCTCCACATTGCAAGGTGCAATTCTCAAATTTTTTGCTTTTTCCTGCTAATCCTAGCATGATAAAGAATATTCAAAGAGAGTGAGATGCCAGCTCCTTTCATTCAGTCAGTAGCTTCAAACATTTCTGGACGTTTTTCAATGGCAAACATCAATGAATATTGTAAATGCACAAACAGTAATATCTCCACATTGCAAGGTGCAATTCTGAAATTTTTTGCTTTTTCCTGCTAATCCTAGCATGATAAAGAAGATTCAAAGAGAGTGAGATGCCAGCTCCTTTCATTCAGTCAGTAGCTTCAAACATTTCTGGACGTTTTTCAATGGCAAAAATCAATGAATATTGTAAATGCACAAACAGTAATATCTCCACATTGCAAGGTGCAATTCTGAAATTTTTGCTTTTTCCTGCTAATCCTAGCATGATAAAGAAGATTCAAAGAGAGTGAGATGCCAGCTCCTTTCATTCAGTCAGTAGCATCAAACATTTCTGGTATATGAATAACATGATGTTTTTCAATGGCAAAAATCAATGAATATTGTAAATGCACAAACAGTAATATCTCCACATTGCAAGGTGCAATTCTGAAATTTTTTGCTTTTTCCTGCTAATCCTAGCATGATAAAGAAGATTCAAAGAGAGTGAGATGCCAGCTCCTTTCATTCAGTCAGTAGCTTCAAACATTTCTGGTATATGAATAACATGATGTTTTTCAATGGCAAAAATCAATGAATATTGTAAATGCACAAACAGTAATATCTCCACATTGCAAGGTGCAATTCTGAAATTTTTTGCTTTTTCCTGCTAATCCTAGCATGATAAAGAAGATTCAAAGAGAGTGAGATGCCAGCTCCTTTTATTCAGTCAGTAGCTTCAAACATTTCTGGACGTTTTTCAATGGCAAAAATCAATGAATATTGTAAATGCACAAACAGTAATATCTCCACATTGCAAGGTGCAATTCTGAAATTTTTTGCTTTTTCCTGCTAATCCTAGCATGATAAAGAAGATTCAAAGAGAGTGAGATGCCAGCTCCTTTCATTCAGTCAGTAGCTTCAATCATTTCTGGACGTTTTTCAATGGCAAAAATCAATGAATATTGTTAATGCACAAACTGTAATATCTCCACATTGCAAGGTGCAATTCTGAAATTTTTTGCTTTTTCCTGCTAATCCTAGCATGATAAAGAAGATTCAAAGAGAGTGAGATGCCAGCTCCTTTCATTCAGTCAGTAGCTTCCAACATTTCTGGACGTTTTTCAATGGCAAAAATCAATGAATATTGTAAATGCGCAAACAGTAATATCTCCACATTGCAAGGTGCAATTCTGAAATTTTTTGCTTTTTCCTGCTAATCATAGAATGATAAAGAAGATTCAAAGAGAGTGAGATGCCAGCTCCTTTCATTCAGTCAGTAGCTTCAAACATTTCTGGTATATGAATAACATGATGTTTTTCAATGGCAAAAATCAATGAATATTGTAAATGCACAAACAGTAATATCTCCACATTGCAAGGTGCAATTCTGAAATTTTTTGCTTTTTCCTGCTAATCCTAGCATGATAAGATTCAAAGAGAGTGAGATGCCAGCTCCTTTCATTCAGTCAGTAGCTTCAAACATTTCTGGTATATGAATAACATGATGTTTTTCAATGGCAAAAATCAATGAATATTGTAAATGCACAAACAGTAATATCTCCACATTGCAAGGTGCAATTCTCAAATTTTTTGCTTTTTCCTGCTAATCCTAGCATGATAAAGAATATTCAAAGAGAGTGAGATGCCAGCTCCTTTCATTCAGTCAGTAGCTTCAAACATTTCTGGACGTTTTTCAATGGCAAACATCAATGAATATTGTAAATGCACAAACAGTAATATCTCCACATTGCAAGGTGCAATTCTGAAATTTTTTGCTTTTTCCTGCTAATCCTAGCATGATAAAGAAGATTCAAAGAGAGTGAGATGCCAGCTCCTTTCATTCAGTCAGTAGCTTCAAACATTTCTGGACGTTTTTCAATGGCAAAAATCAATGAATATTGTAAATGCACAAACAGTAATATCTCCACATTGCAAGGTGCAATTCTGAAATTTTTGCTTTTTCCTGCTAATCCTAGCATGATAAAGAAGATTCAAAGAGAGTGAGATGCCAGCTCCTTTCATTCAGTCAGTAGCTTCAAACATTTCTGGTATATGAATAACATGATGTTTTTCAATGGCAAAAATCAATGAATATTGTAAATGCACAAACAGTAATATCTCCACATTGCAAGGTGCAATTCTGAAATTTTTTGCTTTTTCCTGCTAATCCTAGCATGATAAAGAAGATTCAAAGAGAGTGAGATGCCAGCTCCTTTCATTCAGTCAGTAGCTTCAAACATTTCTGGTATATGAATAACATGATGTTTTTCAATGGCAAAAATCAATGAATATTGTAAATGCACAAACAGTAATATCTCCACATTGCAAGGTGCAATTCTGAAATTTTTTGCTTTTTCCTGCTAATCCTAGCATGATAAAGAAGATTCAAAGAGAGCGAGATGCCAGCTCCTTTCATTCAGTCAGTAGCTTCAAACATTTCTGGACGTTTTTCAATGGCAAAAATCAATGAATATTGTAAATGCACAAACAGTAATATCTCCACATTGCAAGGTGCAATTCTGAAATTTTTTGCTTTTTCCTGCTAATCCTAGCATGATAAAGAAGATTCAAAGAGAGTGAGATGCCAGCTCCTTTCATTCAGTCAGTAGCTTCAATCATTTCTGGACGTTTTTCAATGGCAAAAATCAATGAATATTGTTAATGCACAAACTGTAATATCTCCACATTGCAAGGTGCAATTCTGAAATTTTTTGCTTTTTCCTGCTAATCCTAGCATGATAAAGAAGATTCAAAGAGAGTGAGATGCCAGCTCCTTTCATTCAGTCAGTAGCTTCCAACATTTCTGGACGTTTTTCAATGGCAAAAATCAATGAATATTGTAAATGCGCAAACAGTAATATCTCCACATTGCAAGGTGCAATTCTGAAATTTTTTGCTTTTTCCTGCTAATCATAGAATGATAAAGAAGATTCAAAGAGAGTGAGATGCCAGCTCCTTTCATTCAGTCAGTAGCTTCAAACATTTCTGGTATATGAATAACATGATGTTTTTCAATGGCAAAAATCAATGAATATTGTAAATGCACAAACAGTAATATCTCCACATTGCAAGGTGCAATTCTGAAATTTTTTGCTTTTTCCTGCTAATCCTAGCATGATAAGATTCAAAGAGAGTGAGATGCCAGCTCCTTTCATTCAGTCAGTAGCTTCAAACATTTCTGGTATATGAATAACATGATGTTTTTCAATGGCAAAAATCAATGAATATTGTAAATGCACAAACAGTAATATCTCCACATTGCAAGGTGCAATTCTGAAATTTTTTGCTTTTTCCTGCTAATCCTAGCATGATAAAGAAGATTCAAAGAGAGTGAGATGCCAGCTCCTTTCATTCAGTCAGTAGCTTCAAACATTTCTGGTATATGAATAACATGATGTTTTTCAATGGCAAAAATCAATGAATATTGTAAATGCACAAACAGTAATATCTCCACATTGCAAGGTGCAATTCTGAAATTTTTTGCTTTTTCCTGCTAATCCTATCATGATAAAGAAGATTCAAAGAGAGTGAGATGCCAGCTCCTTTCATTCAGTCAGTAGCTTCAAACATTTCTGGACGTTTTTCAATGGCAAAAATCAATGAATATTGTAAATGCACAAACAGTAATATCTCCACATTGCAAGGTGCAATTCTGAAATTTTTTGCTTTTTCCTGCTAATCCTAGCATGATAAAGAAGATTCAAAGAGAGTGAGATGCCAGCTCCTTTCATTCAGTCAGTAGCTGCAAACATTTCTGGTATATGAATAACATGATGTTTTTCAATGGCAAAAATCAATGAATATTGTAAATGCACAAACAGTAATATCTCCACATTGCAAGGTGCAATTCTGAAATTTTTTGCTTTTTCCTGCTAATCCTAGCATGATAAAGAAGATTCAAAGAGAGTGAGATGCCAGCTCCTTTCATTCAGTCAGTAGCTTCAAACATTTCTGGACGTTTTTCAATGGCAAAAATCAATGAATATTGTAAATGCACAAACAGTAATATCTCCACATTGCAAGGTGCAATTCTGAAATTTTTTGCTTTTTCCTGCTAATCCTAGCATGATAAAGAAGATTCAAAGAGAGTGAGATGCCAGCTCCTTTCATTCAGTCAGTAGCTTCAAACATTTCTGGACGTTTTTCAATGGCAAAAATCAATGAATATTGTAAATGCACAAACAGTAATATCTCCACATTGCAAGCTGCAATTCTGAAATTTTTTGCTTTTTCCTGCTAATCCTAGCATGATAAAGAAGATTCAAAGAGAGTGAGATGCCAGCTCCTTTCATTCAGTCAGTAGCTTCAAACATTTCTGGTATATGAATAACATGATGTTTTTCAATGGCAAAAATCAATGAATATTGTAAATGCACAAACAGTAATATCTCCACATTGCAAGGTGCAATTCTGAAATTTTTTGCTTTTTCCTGCTAATCCTAGCATGATAAAGAAGATTCAAAGAGAGTGAGATGCCAGCTCCTTTCATTCATTCAGTAGCTTCAAACATTTCTGGTATATGAATAACATGATGTTTTTCAATGGCAAAAATCAATGAATATTGTAAATGCACAAACAGTAATATCTCCACATTGCAAGGTGAAATTCTGAAATTTTTTGCTTTTTCCTGCTAATCCTAGCATGATAAAGAAGATTCAAAGAGAGTGAGATGCCAGCTCCTTTCATTCAGTCAGTAGCTTCAAACATTTCTGGACGTTTTTCAATGGCAAAAATCAATGAATATTGTAAATGCACAAACAGTAATATCTCCACATTGCAAGGTGCAATTCTGAAATTTTTTGCTTTTTCCTGCTAATCCTAGCATGATAAAGAAGATTCAAAGAGAGTGAGATGCCAGCTCCTTTCATTCAGTCAGTAGCTTCAAACATTTCTGGACGTTTTTCAATGGCAAAAATCAATGAATATTGTAAATGCACAAACAGTAATATCTCCACATTGCAAGGTGCAATTCTGAAATTTTTTGCTTTTTCCTGCTAATCCTAACATGATAAAGAAGATTCAAAGAGAGTGAGATGCCAGTTCCTTTCATTCAGTCAGTAGCTTCAAACATTTCTGGACGTTTTTCAATGGCAAAAATCAATGAATATTGTAAATGCACAAACAGTAATATCTCCACATTGCAAGGTGCAATTCTGAAATTTTTTGCTTTTTCCTGCTAATCCTAGCATGATAAAGAAGATTCAAAGAGAGTGAGATGCCAGCTCCTTTCATTCAGTCAGTAGCTTCAAACATTTCTGGTATATGAATAACATGATGTTTTTCAATGGCAAAAATCAATGAATATTGTAAATGCACAAACAGTAATATCTCCACATTGCAAGGTGCAATTCTGAAATTTTTTGCTTTTTCCTGCTAATCCTAGCATGATAAAGAAGATTCAAAGAGAGTGAGATGCCAGCCCCTTTCATTCAGTCAGTAGCTTCAAACATTTCTGGACGTTTTTCAATGGCAAAAATCAATGAATATTGTAAATGCACAAACAGTAATATCTCCACATTGCAAGGTGCAATTCTGAAATTTTTTGCTTTTTCCTGCTAATCCTAGCATGATAAAGAAGATCTAAAGAGAGTGAGATGCCAGCTCCTTTCATTCAGTCAGTAGCTTCAAACATTTCTGGTATATGAATAACATGATGTTTTTCAATGGCAAAAATCAATGAATATTGTAAATGCACAAACAGTAATATCTCCACATTGCAAGGTGCAATTCTGAAATTTTTTGCTTTTTCCTGCTAATCCTAGCATGATAAAGAAGATTCAAAGAGAGTGAGATGCCAGCTCCTTTCATTCAGTCAGTAGCTTCAAACATTTCTGGACGTTTTTCAATGGCAAAAATCAATGAATATTGTAAATGCACAAACAGTAATATCTCCACATTGCAAGGTGCAATTCTGAAATTTTTTGCTTTTTCCTGCTAATCCTAGCATGATAAAGAATATTCAAAGACAGTGAGATGCCAGCTCCTTTCATTCAGTCAGTAGCTTCAAACATTTCTGGTATATGAATAACATGATGTTTTTCAATGGCAAAAATCAATGAATATTGTAAATGCACAAACAGTAATATCTCCACATTGCAAGGTGCAATTCTGAAATTTTTTGCTTTTTCCTGCTAATCCTAGCATGATAAAGAAGATTCAAAGAGAGTGAGATGCCAGCTCCTTTCATTCAGTCAGTAGCTTCAAACATTTCTGGACGTTTTTCAATGGCAAAAATCAATGAATATTGTAAATGCACAAACAGTAATATCTCCACATTGCAAGGTGCAATTCTGAAATTTTTTGCTTTTTCCTGCTAATCCTAGCATGATAAAGAAGATTCAAAGAGAGTGAGATGCCAGCTCCTTTCATTCAGTCAGTAGCTTCAAACATTTCTGGACGTTTTTCAATGGCAAAAATCAATGAATATTGTAAATGCACAAACAGTAATATCTCCACATTGCAAGGTGCAATTCTGAAATTTTTTGCTTTTTCCTGCTAATCCTAGCATGATAAAGAAGATTCAAAGAGAGTGAGATGCCAGCTCCTTTCATTCAGTCAGTAGCTTCAAACATTTCTGGTATATGAATAACATGATGTTTTTCAATGGCAAAAATCAATGAATATTGTAAATGCACAAACAGTAATATCTCCACATTGCAAGGTGCAATTCTGAAATTTTTTGCTTTTTCCTGCTAATCCTAGCATGATAAAGAAGATTCAAAGAGAGTGAGATGCCAGCTCCTTTCATTCAGTCAGTAGCTTCAAACATTTCTGGTATATGAATAACATGATGTTTTTCAATGGCAAAAATCAATGAATATTGTAAATGCACAAACAGTAATATCTCCACATTGCAAGGTGCAATTCTGAAATATTTTTCTTTTTCCTGCTAATCCTAGCATGATAAAGAAGATTCAAAGAGAGTGAGATGCCAGCTCCTTTCATTCAGTCAGTAGCTTCAAAAACATTTCTGGTAAATGAATAACATGATGTTTTTCAATGGCAAAAATCAATGAATATTGTAAATGCACAAACAGTAATATCTCCACATTGCAAGGTGCAATTCTGAAATTTTTTGCTTTTTCCTGCTAATCCTAGCATGATAAAGAAGATTCAAAGAGAGTGAGATGCCAGCTCCTTTCATTCAGTCAGTAGCTTCAAACATTTCTGGACGTTTTTCAATGGCAAAAATCAATGAATATTGGCAAAAATCAATGAATATTGTAAATGCACAAACAGTAATATCTCCACATTGCAAGGTGCAATTCTGAATTTTTTTGCTTTTCTCCTGCTAATCCTAGCATGATAAAGAAGATTCAAAGAGAGTGAGATGCCAGCTCTTTCAATCAGTCAGTAGCTTCAAACATTTCTGGACGTTTTTCAATGGCAAAAATCAATGAATATTGTAAATGCACAAACAGTAATATCTCCACATTGCAAGGTGCAATTCTGAAATTTTTGCTTTTTCCTGCTAATCCTAGCATGATAAAGAAGATTCAAAGAGAGTGAGATGCCAGCTCCTTTCATTCAGTCAGTAGCTTCAAACATTTCTGGACGTTTTTCAATGGCAAAAATCATGAATATTGTAAATGCACAAACAGTAATATCTCCACATTGCAAGGTGCAATTCTGAAATTTTTTGCTTTTTCCTGCTAATCCTAGCATGATAAAGAAGATTCAAAGAGAGTGAGATGCCAGCTCCTTTCATTCAGTCAGTAGCTTCAAACATTTCTGGACGTTTTTCAATGGCAAAAATCAATGAATATTGTAAATGCACAAACAGTAATATCTCCACATTGCAAGGTGCAATTCTGAAATTTTTTCTTTTCTGCTAATCCTAGCATGATAAAGAAGATTCAAAGAGAGTGAGATGCCAGCTCCTTTCAATCAGTCAGTAGCTTCAAACATTTCTGGTATAAGAATAACATGATGTTTTTCAATGGCAAAAATCAATGAATATTGTAAATGCACAAACAGTAATATCTCCACATTGCAAGGTGCAATTCTGAAATTTTTTGCTTTTTCCTGCTAATCCTAGCATGATAAAGAAGATTCAAAGAGAGTGAGATGCCAGCTCCTTTCATTCAGTCAGTAGCTTCAAACATTTCTGGTATATGAATAACATGATGTTTTTCAATGGCAAAAATCAATGAATATTGTAAATGCACAAACAGTAATATCTCCACATTGCAAGGTGCAATTCTGAAATTTTTTGCTTTTTCCTGCTAATCCTAGCATGATAAAGAAGATTCAAAGAGAGTGAGATTCCAGCTCCTTTCATTCAGTCAGTAGCTTCAAACATTTCTGGACGTTTTTCAATGGCAAAAATCAATGAATATTGTAAATGCACAAACAGTAATATCTCCACATTGCAAGGTGCAATTCTGAAATTTTTTGCTTTTTCCTGCTAATCCTAGCATGATAAAGAAGATTCAAAGAGAGTGAGATGCCAGCTCCTTTCATTCAGTCAGTAGCTTCAAACATTTCTGGACGTTTTTCAATGGCAAAAATCAATGAATATTGTAAATGCACAAACAGTAATATCTCCACATTGCAAGGTGCAATTCTGAAATTTTTTGCTTTTTCCTGCTAATCCTAGCATGATAAAGAAGATTCAAAGAGAGTGAGATGCCAGCTCCTTTCATTCAGTCAGTAGCTTCAAACATTTCTGGTATATGAATAACATGATGTTTTTCAATGGCAAAAATCAATGAATATTGTAAATGCACAAACAGTAATATCTCCACATTGCAAGGTGCAATTCTGAAATTTTTTGATTTTTCCTGCTAATCCTAGCATGATAAAGAAGATTCAAAGAGAGTGAGATGCCAGCTCCTTTCATTCAGTCAGTAGCTTCAAACATTTCTGGTATATGAATAACATGATGTTTTTCAATGGCAAAAATCAATGAATATTGTAAATGCACAAACAAGAATATCTCCACATTGCAAGGTGCAATTCTGAAATTTTTTGCTTTTTCCTGCTAATCCTAGCATGATAAAGAAGATTCAAAGAGAGTGAGATGCCAGCTCCTTTCATTCAGTCAGTAGCTTCAAACATTTCTGGACGTTTTTCAATGGCAAAAATCAATGAATATTGTAAATGCACAAACAGTAATATCTCCACATTGCAAGGTGCAATTCTGAAATTTTTTGCTTTTTCCTGCTAATCCTAGCATGATAAAGAAGATTCAAAGAGAGTGAGATGCCAGCTCCTTTCATTCAGTCAGTAGCTTCAAACATTTCTGGACGTTTTTCAATGGCAAAAATCAATGAATATTGTAAATGCACAAACAGTAATATCTCCACATTGCAAGGTGCAATTCTGAAATTTTTTGCTTTTTCCTGCTAATCCTAGCATGATAAAGAAGATTCAAAGAGAGTGAGATGCCAGCTCCTTTCATTCAGTCAGTAGCTTCAAACATTTCTGGTATATGAATAACATGATATTTTTCAATGGCAAAAATCAATGAATATTGTAAATGCACAAACAGTAATATCTCCACATTGCAAGGTGCAATTCTGAAATTTTTTGCTTTTTCCTGCTAATCCTAGCATGATAAAGAAGATTCAAAGAGAGTGAGATGCCAGCTCCTTTCATTCAGTCAGTAGCTTCAAACATTTCTGGTATATGAATAACATGATGTTTTTCAATGGCAAAAATCAATGAATATTGTAAATGCACAAACAGTAATATCTCCACATTGCAAGGTGCAATTCTGAAATTTTTTGCTTTTTCCTGCTAATCCTAGCATGATAAAGAAGATTCAAAGAGAGTGAGATGCCAGCTCCTTTCATTCAGTCAGTAGCTTCAAACATTTCTGGACGTTTTTCAATGGCAAAAATCAATGATTATTGTAAATGCACAAACAGTAATATCTCCACATTGCAAGGTGCAATTCTGAAATTTTTTGCTTTTTCCTGCTAATCCTAGCATGATAAAGAAGATTCAAAGAGAGTGAGATGCCAGCTCCTTTCATTCAGTCAGTAGCTTCAAACATTTCTGGTATATGAATAACATGATGTTTTTCAATGGCAAAAATCAATGAATATTGTAAATGCACAAACAGTAATATCTCCACATTGCAAGGTGCAATTCTGAAATTTTTTGCTTTTTCCTGCTAATCCTAGCATGATAAAGAAGATACAAAGAGAGTGAGATGCCAGCTCCTTTCATTCAGTCAGTAGCTTCAAACATTTCTGGACGTTTTTCAATGGCAAAAATCAATGAATATTGTAAATGCACAAACAGTAATATCTCCACATTGCAAGGTGCAATTCTGAAATTTTTTGCTTTTTCCTGCTAATCCTAGCATGATAAAGAAGATTCAAAGAGAGTGAGATGCCAGCTCCTTTCATTCAGTCAGTAGCTTCAAACATTTCTGGTATATGAATAACATGATGTTTTTCAATGGCAAAAATCAATGAATATTGTAAATGCACAAACAAGAATATCTCCACATTGCAAGGTGCAATTCTGAAATTTTTTGCTTTTTCCTGCTAATCCTAGCATGATAAAGAAGATTCAAAGAGAGTGAGATGCCAGCTCCTTTCATTCAGTCAGTAGCTTCAAACATTTCTGGTATATGAATAACATGATGTTTTTCAATGGCAAAAATCAATGAATATTGTAAATGCACAAACAGTAATATCTCCACATTGCAAGGTGCAATTCTGAAATTTTTTGATTTTTCCTGCTAATCCTAGCATGATAAAGAAGATTCAAAGAGAGTGAGATGCCAGCTCCTTTCATTCAGTCAGTAGCTTCAAACATTTCTGGTATATGAATAACATGATGTTTTTCAATGGCAAAAATCAATGAATATTGTAAATGCACAAACAAGAATATCTCCACATTGCAAGGTGCAATTCTGAAATTTTTTGCTTTTTCCTGCTAATCCTAGCATGATAAAGAAGATTCAAAGAGAGTGAGATGCCAGCTCCTTTCATTCAGTCAGTAGCTTCAAACATTTCTGGACGTTTTTCAATGGCAAAAATCAATGAATATTGTAAATGCACAAACAGTAATATCTCCACATTGCAAGGTGCAATTCTGAAATTTTTTGCTTTTTCCTGCTAATCCTAGCATGATAAAGAAGATTCAAAGAGAGTGAGATGCCAGCTCCTTTCATTCAGTCAGTAGCTTCAAACATTTCTGGACGTTTTTCAATGGCAAAAATCAATGAATATTGTAAATGCACAAACAGTAATATCTCCACATTGCAAGGTGCAATTCTGAAATTTTTTGCTTTTTCCTGCTAATCCTAGCATGATAAAGAAGATTCAAAGAGAGTGAGATGCCAGCTCCTTTCATTCAGTCAGTAGCTTCAAACATTTCTGGTATATGAATAACATGATATTTTTCAATGGCAAAAATCAATGAATATTGTAAATGCACAAACAGTAATATCTCCACATTGCAAGGTGCAATTCTGAAATTTTTTGCTTTTTCCTGCTAATCCTAGCATGATAAAGAAGATTCAAAGAGAGTGAGATGCCAGCTCCTTTCATTCAGTCAGTAGCTTCAAACATTTCTGGTATATGAATAACATGATGTTTTTCAATGGCAAAAATCAATGAATATTGTAAATGCACAAACAGTAATATCTCCACATTGCAAGGTGCAATTCTGAAATTTTTTGCTTTTTCCTGCTAATCCTAGCATGATAAAGAAGATTCAAAGAGAGTGAGATGCCAGCTCCTTTCATTCAGTCAGTAGCTTCAAACATTTCTGGACGTTTTTCAATGGCAAAAATCAATGATTATTGTAAATGCACAAACAGTAATATCTCCACATTGCAAGGTGCAATTCTGAAATTTTTTGCTTTTTCCTGCTAATCCTAGCATGATAAAGAAGATTCAAAGAGAGTGAGATGCCAGCTCCTTTCATTCAGTCAGTAGCTTCAAACATTTCTGGTATATGAATAACATGATGTTTTTCAATGGCAAAAATCAATGAATATTGTAAATGCACAAACAGTAATATCTCCACATTGCAAGGTGCAATTCTGAAATTTTTTGCTTTTTCCTGCTAATCCTAGCATGATAAAGAAGATACAAAGAGAGTGAGATGCCAGCTCCTTTCATTCAGTCAGTAGCTTCAAACATTTCTGGACGTTTTTCAATGGCAAAAATCAATGAATATTGTAAATGCACAAACAGTAATATCTCCACATTGCAAGGTGCAATTCTGAAATGTTTTGCTTTTTCCTGCTAATCCTAGCATGATAAAGAAGATTCAAAGAGAGTGAGATGCCAGCTCCTTTCATTCAGTCAGTAGCTTCAAACATTTCTGGTATATGAATAACATGATGTTTTTCAATGGCAAAAATCAATGAATATTGTAAATGCACAAACAGTAATATCTCCACATTGCAAGGTGCAATTCTGAAATTTTTTGCTTTTTCCTGCTAATCCTAGCATGATAAAGAAGATTCAAAGAGAGTGAGATGCCAGCTCCTTTCATTCAGTCAGTAGCTTCAAACATTTCTGGTATATGAATAACATGATATTTTTCAATGGCAAAAATCAATGAATATTGTAAATGCACAAACAGTAATATCTCCACATTGCAAGGTGCAATTCTGAAATTTTTTGCTTTTTCCTGCTAATCCTAGCATGATAAAGAAGATTCAAAGAGAGTGAGATGCCAGCTCCTTTCATTCAGTCAGTAGCTTCAAACATTTCTGGTATATGAATAACATGATGTTTTTCAATGGCAAAAATCAATGAATATTGTAAATGCACAAACAGTAATATCTCCACATTGCAAGGTGCAATTCTGAAATTTTTTGCTTTTTCCTGCTAATCCTAGCATGATAAAGAAGATTCAAAGAGAGTGAGATGCCAGCTCCTTTCATTCAGTCAGTAGCTTCAAACATTTCTGGACGTTTTTCAATGGCAAAAATCAATGATTATTGTAAATGCACAAACAGTAATATCTCCACATTGCAAGGTGCAATTCTGAAATTTTTTGCTTTTTCCTGCTAATCCTAGCATGATAAAGAAGATTCAAAGAGAGTGAGATGCCAGCTCCTTTCATTCAGTCAGTAGCTTCAAACATTTCTGGTATATGAATAACATGATGTTTTTCAATGGCAAAAATCAATGAATATTGTAAATGCACAAACAGTAATATCTCCACATTGCAAGGTGCAATTCTGAAATTTTTTGCTTTTTCCTGCTAATCCTAGCATGATAAAGAAGATACAAAGAGAGTGAGATGCCAGCTCCTTTCATTCAGTCAGTAGCTTCAAACATTTCTGGACGTTTTTCAATGGCAAAAATCAATGAATATTGTAAATGCACAAACAGTAATATCTCCACATTGCAAGGTGCAATTCTGAAATTTTTTGCTTTTTCCTGCTAATCCTAGCATGATAAAGAAGATTCAAAGAGAGTGAGATGCCAGCTCCTTTCATTCAGTCAGTAGCTTCAAACATTTCTGGTATATGAATAACATGATGTTTTTCAATGGCAAAAATCAATGAATATTGTAAATGCACAAACAAGAATATCTCCACATTGCAAGGTGCAATTCTGAAATTTTTTGCTTTTTCCTGCTAATCCTAGCATGATAAAGAAGATTCAAAGAGAGTGAGATGCCAGCTCCTTTCATTCAGTCAGTAGCTTCAAACATTTCTGGTATATGAATAACATGATGTTTTTCAATGGCAAAAATCAATGAATATTGTAAATGCACAAACAGTAATATCTCCACATTGCAAGGTGCAATTCTGAAATTTTTTGATTTTTCCTGCTAATCCTAGCATGATAAAGAAGATTCAAAGAGAGTGAGATGCCAGCTCCTTTCATTCAGTCAGTAGCTTCAAACATTTCTGGTATATGAATAACATGATGTTTTTCAATGGCAAAAATCAATGAATATTGTAAATGCACAAACAAGAATATCTCCACATTGCAAGGTGCAATTCTGAAATTTTTTGCTTTTTCCTGCTAATCCTAGCATGATAAAGAAGATTCAAAGAGAGTGAGATGCCAGCTCCTTTCATTCAGTCAGTAGCTTCAAACATTTCTGGACGTTTTTCAATGGCAAAAATCAATGAATATTGTAAATGCACAAACAGTAATATCTCCACATTGCAAGGTGCAATTCTGAAATTTTTTGCTTTTTCCTGCTAATCCTAGCATGATAAAGAAGATTCAAAGAGAGTGAGATGCCAGCTCCTTTCATTCAGTCAGTAGCTTCAAACATTTCTGGACGTTTTTCAATGGCAAAAATCAATGAATATTGTAAATGCACAAACAGTAATATCTCCACATTGCAAGGTGCAATTCTGAAATTTTTTGCTTTTTCCTGCTAATCCTAGCATGATAAAGAAGATTCAAAGAGAGTGAGATGCCAGCTCCTTTCATTCAGTCAGTAGCTTCAAACATTTCTGGTATATGAATAACATGATATTTTTCAATGGCAAAAATCAATGAATATTGTAAATGCACAAACAGTAATATCTCCACATTGCAAGGTGCAATTCTGAAATTTTTTGCTTTTTCCTGCTAATCCTAGCATGATAAAGAAGATTCAAAGAGAGTGAGATGCCAGCTCCTTTCATTCAGTCAGTAGCTTCAAACATTTCTGGTATATGAATAACATGATGTTTTTCAATGGCAAAAATCAATGAATATTGTAAATGCACAAACAGTAATATCTCCACATTGCAAGGTGCAATTCTGAAATTTTTTGCTTTTTCCTGCTAATCCTAGCATGATAAAGAAGATTCAAAGAGAGTGAGATGCCAGCTCCTTTCATTCAGTCAGTAGCTTCAAACATTTCTGGACGTTTTTCAATGGCAAAAATCAATGATTATTGTAAATGCACAAACAGTAATATCTCCACATTGCAAGGTGCAATTCTGAAATTTTTTGCTTTTTCCTGCTAATCCTAGCATGATAAAGAAGATTCAAAGAGAGTGAGATGCCAGCTCCTTTCATTCAGTCAGTAGCTTCAAACATTTCTGGTATATGAATAACATGATGTTTTTCAATGGCAAAAATCAATGAATATTGTAAATGCACAAACAGTAATATCTCCACATTGCAAGGTGCAATTCTGAAATTTTTTGCTTTTTCCTGCTAATCCTAGCATGATAAAGAAGATACAAAGAGAGTGAGATGCCAGCTCCTTTCATTCAGTCAGTAGCTTCAAACATTTCTGGACGTTTTTCAATGGCAAAAATCAATGAATATTGTAAATGCACAAACAGTAATATCTCCACATTGCAAGGTGCAATTCTGAAATGTTTTGCTTTTTCCTGCTAATCCTAGCATGATAAAGAAGATTCAAAGAGAGTGAGATGCCAGCTCCTTTCATTCAGTCAGTAGCTTCAAACATTTCTGGTATATGAATAACATGATGTTTTTCAATGGCAAAAATCAATGAATATTGTAAATGCACAAACAGTAATATCTCCACATTGCAAGGTGCAATTCTGAAATTTTTTGCTTTTTCCTGCTAATCCTAGCATGATAAAGAAGATTCAAAGAGAGTGAGATGCCAGCTCCTTTCATTCAGTCAGTAGCTTCAAACATTTCTGGTATATGAATAACATGATGTTTTTCAATGGCAAAAATCAATGAATATTGTAAATGCACAAACAGTAATATCTCCACATTGCAAGGTGCAATTCTGAAATTTTTTGCTTTTTCCTGCTAATCCTAGCATGATAAAGAAGATTCAAAGAGACTGAGATGCCAGCTCCTTTCATTCAGTCAGTAGCTTCAAACATTTCTGGACGTTTTTCAATGGCAAAAATCAATGAATATTGTAAATGCACAAACAGTAATATCTCCACATTGCAAAGTGCAATTCTGAAATTTTTTGCTTTTTCCTGCTAATCCTAGCATGATAAAGAAGATTCAAAGAGAGTGAGATGCCAGCTCCTTTCATTCAGTCAGTAGCTTCAAACATTTCTGGTATATGAATAACATGATGTTTTTCAATGGCAAAAATCAATGAATATTGTAAATGCACAAACAGTAATATCTCCACATTGCAAGGTGCAATTCTGAAATTTTTTGCTTTTTCCTGCTAATCCTAGCATGATAAAGAAGATTCAAAGAGAGTGAGATGCCAGCTCCTTTCATTCAGTCAGTAGCTTCAAACATTTCTGGACGTTTTTCAATGGCAAAAATCAATGAATATTGTAAATGCACAAACAGTAATATCTCCACATTGCAAGGTGCAATTCTTAAATTTTTTGATTTTTCCTGCTAATCCTAGCATGATAAAGAAGATTCAAAGAGAGTGAGATGCCAGCTCCTTTCATTCAGTCAGTAGCTTCAAACATTTCTGGACGTTTTTCAATGGCAAAAATCAATGAATATTGTAAATGCACAAACAGTAATATCTCCACATTGCAAGGTGCAATTCTGAAATTTTTTGCTTTTTCCTGCTAATCCTAGCATGATAAAGAAGATTCAAAGAGAGTGAGATGCCAGCTCCTTTCATTCAGTCAGTAGCTTCAAACATTTCTGGTATATGAATAACATGATATTTTTCAATGGCAAAAATCAATGAATATTGTAAATGCACAAACAGTAATATCTCCACATTGCAAGGTGCAATTCTGAAATTTTTTGCTTTTTCCTGCTAATCCTAGCATGATAAAGAAGATTCAAAGAGAGTGAGATGCCAGCTCCTTTCATTCAGTCAGTAGCTTCAAACATTTCTGGTATATGAATAACATGATGTTTTTCAATGGCAAAAATCAATGAATATTGTAAATGCACAAACAGTAATATCTCCACATTGCAAGGTGCAATTCTGAAATTTTTTGCTTTTTCCTGCTAATCCTAGCATGATAAAGAAGATTCAAAGAGAGTGAGATGCCAGCTCCTTTCATTCAGTCAGTAGCTTCAAACATTTCTGGACGTTTTTCAATGGCAAAAATCAATGATTATTGTAAATGCACAAACAGTAATATCTCCACATTGCAAGGTGCAATTCTGAAATTTTTTGCTTTTTCCTGCTAATCCTAGCATGATAAAGAAGATTCAAAGAGAGTGAGATGCCAGCTCCTTTCATTCAGTCAGTAGCTTCAAACATTTCTGGTATATGAATAACATGATGTTTTTCAATGGCAAAAATCAATGAATATTGTAAATGCACAAACAGTAATATCTCCACATTGCAAGGTGCAATTCTGAAATTTTTTGCTTTTTCCTGCTAATCCTAGCATGATAAAGAAGATTCAAAGAGAGTGAGATGCCAGCTCCTTTCATTCAGTCAGTAGCTTCAAACATTTCTGGACGTTTTTCAATGGCAAAAATCAATGAATATTGTAAATGCACAAACAGTAATATCTCCACATTGCAAGGTGCAATTCTGAAATTTTTTGCTTTTTCCTGCTAATCCTAGCATGATAAAGAAGATTCAAAGAGAGTGAGATGCCAGCTCCTTTCATTCAGTCAGTAGCTTCAAACATTTCTGGACGTTTTTCAATGGCAAAAATCAATGAATATTGTAAATGCACAAACAGTAATATCTCCACATTGCAAGGTGCAATTTCGAAATTTTTTGCTTTTTCCTGCTAATCCTAGCATGATAAAGAAGATTCAAAGAGAGTGAGATGCCAGCTCCTTTCATTCAGTCAGTAGCTTCAAACATTTCTGGACGTTTTTCAATGGCAAAAATCATTGAATATTGTAAATGCACAAACAGTAATATCTCCACATTGCAAGGTGCAATTCTGAAATTTTTTGCTTTTTCCTGCTAATCCTAGCATGATAAAGAAGATTCAAAGAGAGTGAGATTCCAGCTCCTTTCATTCAGTCAGTAGCTTCAAACATTTCTGGTATATGAATAACATGATGTTTTTCAATGGCAAAAATCAATGAATGTTGTAAATGCACAAACAGTAATATCTCCACATTGCAAGGAGCAATTCTGAAATTTTTTGCTTTTTCCTGCTAATCCTAGCATGATAAAGAAGATTCAAAGAGAGTGAGATGCCAGCTCCTTTCATTCAGTCAGTAGCTTCAAACATTTCTGGTATATGAATAACATGATGTTTTTCAATGGCAAAAATCAATGAATATTGTAAATGCACAAACAGTAATATCTCCACATTACAAGGTGCAATTCTGAAATTTTTTGCTTTTTCCTGCTAATCCTAGCATGATAAAGAAGATTCAAAGAGAGTGAGATGCCAGCTCCTTTCATTCAGTCAGTAGCTTCAAACATTTCTGGTATATGAATAACATGATGTTTTTCAATGGCAAAAATCAATGAATATTGTAAATGCACAAACAGTAATATCTCCACATTGCAAGTTGCAATTCTGAAATTTTTTGCTTTTTCCTGCTAATCCTAGCATGATAAAGAAGATTCAAAGAGAGTGAGATGCCAGCTCCTTTCATTCAGTCAGTAGCTTCAAACATTTCTGGTATATGAATAACATGATGTTTTTCAATGGCAAAAATCAATGAATATTGTAAATGCACAAACAGTAATATCTCCACATTGCAAGGTGCAATTCTGAAATTTTTAGCTTTTTCCTGCTAATCCTAGCATGATAAAGAAGATTCAAAGAGAGTGAGATGCCAGCTCCTTTCATTCAGTCAGTAGCTTCAAACATTTCTGGCATATGAATAACATGATGTTTTTCAATGGCAAAAATCAATGAATATTGTAAATGCACAAACAGTAATATCTCCACATTGCAAGGTGCAATTCTGAAATTTTTTGCTTTTTCCTGCTAATCCTAGCATGATAAAGAAGATTCAAAGAGAGTGAGATGCCAGCTCCTTTCATTCAGTCAGTAGCTTCAAACATTTCTGGTATATGAATAACATGATGTTTTTCAATGGCAAAAATCAATGAATATTGTAAATGCACAAACAGTAATATCTCCACATTGCAAGGTGAAATTCTGAATTTTTTTGCTTTTTCCTGCTAATCCTAGCATGATAAAGAAGATTCAAAGAGAGTGAGATGTCAGCTCCTTTCATTCAGTCAGTAGCTTCAAACATTTCTGGATGTTTTTCAATGGCAAAAATCAATGAATATTGTAAATGCACAAACAGTAATATCTCCACATTGCAAGGTGCAATTCTGAAATTTTTTGCTTTTTCCTGCTAATCCTAGCATGATAAAGAAGATTCAAAGAGAGTGAGATGCCAGCTCCTTTCATTCAGTCAGTAGCTTCAAACATTTCTGGTATATGAATAACATGATGTTTTTCAATGGCAAAAATCAATGAATATTGTAAATGCACAAACAGTAATATCTCCACATTGCAAGTTGCAATTCTGAAATTTTTTGCTTTTTCCTGCTAATCCTAGCATGATAAAGAAGATTCAAAGAGAGTGAGATGCCAGCTCCTTTCATTCAGTCAGTAGCTTCAAACATTTCTGGTATATGAATAACATGATGTTTTTCAATGGCAAAAATCAATGAATATTGTAAATGCACAAACAGTAATATCTCCAAATTGCAAGGTGCAATTCTGAAATTTTTTGCTTTTTCCTGCTAATCCTAGCATGATAAAGAAGATTCAAAGAGAGTGAGATGCCAGCTCCTTTCATTCAGTCAGTAGCTTCAAACATTTCTGGACGTTTTTCAATGGCAAAAATCAATGAATATTGTAAATGCACAAACAGTAATATCTCCACATTGCAAGGTGCAATTCTGAAATTTTTTGCTTTTTCCTGCTAATCCTAGCATGATAAAGAAGATTCAAAGAGAGTGAGATGCCAGCTCCTTTCATTCAGTCAGTAGCTTCAAACATTTCTGGACGTTTTTCAATGGCAAAAATCAATGAATATTGTAAATGCACAAACAGTAATATCTCCACATTGCAAGGTGCAATTCTGAAATTTTTTGCTTTTTCCTGCTAATCCTAGCATGATAAAGAAGATTCAAAGAGAGTGAGATGCCAGCTCCTTTCATTCAGTCAGTAGCTTCAAACATTTCTGGACGTTTTTCAATGGCAAAAATCAATGAATATTGTAAATGCACAAACAGTAATATCTCCACATTGCAAGGTGCAATTCTGAAATTTTTTGCTTTTTCCTGCTAATCCTAGCATGATAAAGAAGATTCAAAGAGAGTGAGATGCCAGCTCCTTTCATTCAGTCAGTAGCTTCAAACATTTCTGGTATATGAATAACATGATGTTTTTCAATGGCAAAAATCAATGAATATTGTAAATGCACAAACAGTAATATCTCCACATTGCAAGGTGCAATTCTGAAATTTTTTGCTTTTTCCTGCTAATCCTAGCATGATAAAGAAGATTCAAAGAGAGTGAGATGCCAGCTCCTTTCATTCAGTCAGTAGCTTCAAACATTTCTGGACGTTTTTCAATGGCAAAAATCAATGAATATTGTAAATGCACAAACAGTAATATCTCCACATTGCAAGGTGCAATTCTGAAATTTTTTGCTTTTTCCTGCTAATCCTAGCATGATAAAGAAGATTCAAAGAGAGTGAGATGCCAGCTCCTTTCATTCAGTCAGTAGCTTCAAACATTTCTGGACGTTTTTCAATGGCAAAAATCAATGAATATTGTAAATGCACAAACAGTAATATCTCCACATTGCAAGGTGCAATTCTGAAATTTTTTGCTTTTTCCTGCTAATCCTAGCATGATAAAGAAGATTCAAAGAGAGTGAGATGCCAGCTCCTTTCATTCAGTCAGTAGCTTCAAACATTTCTGGTATATGAATAACATGATGTTTTTCAATGGCAAAAATCAATGAATATTGTAAATGCACAAACAGTAATATCTCCACATTGCAAGGTGCAATTCTGAAATTTTTTGCTTTTTCCTGCTAATCCTAGCATGATAAAGAAGATTCAAAGAGAGTGAGATGCCAGCTCCTTTCATTCAGTCAGTAGCTTCAAACATTTCTGGTATATGAATAACATGATGTTTTTCAATGGCAAAAATCAATGAATATTGTAAATGCACAAACAGTAATATCTCCACATTGCAAGGTGCAATTCTGAAATTTTTTGCTTTTTCCTGCTAATCCTAGCATGATAAAGAAGATTCAAAGAGACTGAGATGCCAGCTCCTTTCATTCAGTCAGTAGCTTCAAACATTTCTGGACGTTTTTCAATGGCAAAAATCAATGAATATTGTAAATGCACAAACAGTAATATCTCCACATTGCAAAGTGCAATTCTGAAATTTTTTGCTTTTTCCTGCTAATCCTAGCATGATAAAGAAGATTCAAAGAGAGTGAGATGCCAGCTCCTTTCATTCAGTCAGTAGCTTCAAACATTTCTGGTATATGAATAACATGATGTTTTTCAATGGCAAAAATCAATGAATATTGTAAATGCACAAACAGTAATATCTCCACATTGCAAGGTGCAATTCTGAAATTTTTTGCTTTTTCCTGCTAATCCTAGCATGATAAAGAAGATTCAAAGAGAGTGAGATGCCAGCTCCTTTCATTCAGTCAGTAGCTTCAAACATTTCTGGACGTTTTTCAATGGCAAAAATCAATGAATATTGTAAATGCACAAACAGTAATATCTCCACATTGCAAGGTGCAATTCTTAAATTTTTTGATTTTTCCTGCTAATCCTAGCATGATAAAGAAGATTCAAAGAGAGTGAGATGCCAGCTCCTTTCATTCAGTCAGTAGCTTCAAACATTTCTGGACGTTTTTCAATGGCAAAAATCAATGAATATTGTAAATGCACAAACAGTAATATCTCCACATTGCAAGGTGCAATTCTGAAATTTTTTGCTTTTTCCTGCTAATCCTAGCATGATAAAGAAGATTCAAAGAGAGTGAGATGCCAGCTCCTTTCATTCAGTCAGTAGCTTCAAACATTTCTGGTATATGAATAACATGATATTTTTCAATGGCAAAAATCAATGAATATTGTAAATGCACAAACAGTAATATCTCCACATTGCAAGGTGCAATTCTGAAATTTTTTGCTTTTTCCTGCTAATCCTAGCATGATAAAGAAGATTCAAAGAGAGTGAGATGCCAGCTCCTTTCATTCAGTCAGTAGCTTCAAACATTTCTGGTATATGAATAACATGATGTTTTTCAATGGCAAAAATCAATGAATATTGTAAATGCACAAACAGTAATATCTCCACATTGCAAGGTGCAATTCTGAAATTTTTTGCTTTTTCCTGCTAATCCTAGCATGATAAAGAAGATTCAAAGAGAGTGAGATGCCAGCTCCTTTCATTCAGTCAGTAGCTTCAAACATTTCTGGACGTTTTTCAATGGCAAAAATCAATGATTATTGTAAATGCACAAACAGTAATATCTCCACATTGCAAGGTGCAATTCTGAAATTTTTTGCTTTTTCCTGCTAATCCTAGCATGATAAAGAAGATTCAAAGAGAGTGAGATGCCAGCTCCTTTCATTCAGTCAGTAGCTTCAAACATTTCTGGTATATGAATAACATGATGTTTTTCAATGGCAAAAATCAATGAATATTGTAAATGCACAAACAGTAATATCTCCACATTGCAAGGTGCAATTCTGAAATTTTTTGCTTTTTCCTGCTAATCCTAGCATGATAAAGAAGATTCAAAGAGAGTGAGATGCCAGCTCCTTTCATTCAGTCAGTAGCTTCAAACATTTCTGGACGTTTTTCAATGGCAAAAATCAATGAATATTGTAAATGCACAAACAGTAATATCTCCACATTGCAAGGTGCAATTCTGAAATTTTTTGCTTTTTCCTGCTAATCCTAGCATGATAAAGAAGATTCAAAGAGAGTGAGATGCCAGCTCCTTTCATTCAGTCAGTAGCTTCAAACATTTCTGGACGTTTTTCAATGGCAAAAATCAATGAATATTGTAAATGCACAAACAGTAATATCTCCACATTGCAAGGTGCAATTTCGAAATTTTTTGCTTTTTCCTGCTAATCCTAGCATGATAAAGAAGATTCAAAGAGAGTGAGATGCCAGCTCCTTTCATTCAGTCAGTAGCTTCAAACATTTCTGGACGTTTTTCAATGGCAAAAATCATTGAATATTGTAAATGCACAAACAGTAATATCTCCACATTGCAAGGTGCAATTCTGAAATTTTTTGCTTTTTCCTGCTAATCCTAGCATGATAAAGAAGATTCAAAGAGAGTGAGATTCCAGCTCCTTTCATTCAGTCAGTAGCTTCAAACATTTCTGGTATATGAATAACATGATGTTTTTCAATGGCAAAAATCAATGAATGTTGTAAATGCACAAACAGTAATATCTCCACATTGCAAGGAGCAATTCTGAAATTTTTTGCTTTTTCCTGCTAATCCTAGCATGATAAAGAAGATTCAAAGAGAGTGAGATGCCAGCTCCTTTCATTCAGTCAGTAGCTTCAAACATTTCTGGTATATGAATAACATGATGTTTTTCAATGGCAAAAATCAATGAATATTGTAAATGCACAAACAGTAATATCTCCACATTACAAGGTGCAATTCTGAAATTTTTTGCTTTTTCCTGCTAATCCTAGCATGATAAAGAAGATTCAAAGAGAGTGAGATGCCAGCTCCTTTCATTCAGTCAGTAGCTTCAAACATTTCTGGTATATGAATAACATGATGTTTTTCAATGGCAAAAATCAATGAATATTGTAAATGCACAAACAGTAATATCTCCACATTGCAAGTTGCAATTCTGAAATTTTTTGCTTTTTCCTGCTAATCCTAGCATGATAAAGAAGATTCAAAGAGAGTGAGATGCCAGCTCCTTTCATTCAGTCAGTAGCTTCAAACATTTCTGGTATATGAATAACATGATGTTTTTCAATGGCAAAAATCAATGAATATTGTAAATGCACAAACAGTAATATCTCCACATTGCAAGGTGCAATTCTGAAATTTTTAGCTTTTTCCTGCTAATCCTAGCATGATAAAGAAGATTCAAAGAGAGTGAGATGCCAGCTCCTTTCATTCAGTCAGTAGCTTCAAACATTTCTGGCATATGAATAACATGATGTTTTTCAATGGCAAAAATCAATGAATATTGTAAATGCACAAACAGTAATATCTCCACATTGCAAGGTGCAATTCTGAAATTTTTTGCTTTTTCCTGCTAATCCTAGCATGATAAAGAAGATTCAAAGAGAGTGAGATGCCAGCTCCTTTCATTCAGTCAGTAGCTTCAAACATTTCTGGTATATGAATAACATGATGTTTTTCAATGGCAAAAATCAATGAATATTGTAAATGCACAAACAGTAATATCTCCACATTGCAAGGTGAAATTCTGAATTTTTTTGCTTTTTCCTGCTAATCCTAGCATGATAAAGAAGATTCAAAGAGAGTGAGATGTCAGCTCCTTTCATTCAGTCAGTAGCTTCAAACATTTCTGGATGTTTTTCAATGGCAAAAATCAATGAATATTGTAAATGCACAAACAGTAATATCTCCACATTGCAAGGTGCAATTCTGAAATTTTTTGCTTTTTCCTGCTAATCCTAGCATGATAAAGAAGATTCAAAGAGAGTGAGATGCCAGCTCCTTTCATTCAGTCAGTAGCTTCAAACATTTCTGGTATATGAATAACATGATGTTTTTCAATGGCAAAAATCAATGAATATTGTAAATGCACAAACAGTAATATCTCCACATTGCAAGTTGCAATTCTGAAATTTTTTGCTTTTTCCTGCTAATCCTAGCATGATAAAGAAGATTCAAAGAGAGTGAGATGCCAGCTCCTTTCATTCAGTCAGTAGCTTCAAACATTTCTGGTATATGAATAACATGATGTTTTTCAATGGCAAAAATCAATGAATATTGTAAATGCACAAACAGTAATATCTCCAAATTGCAAGGTGCAATTCTGAAATTTTTTGCTTTTTCCTGCTAATCCTAGCATGATAAAGAAGATTCAAAGAGAGTGAGATGCCAGCTCCTTTCATTCAGTCAGTAGCTTCAAACATTTCTGGACGTTTTTCAATGGCAAAAATCAATGAATATTGTAAATGCACAAACAGTAATATCTCCACATTGCAAGGTGCAATTCTGAAATTTTTTGCTTTTTCCTGCTAATCCTAGCATGATAAAGAAGATTCAAAGAGAGTGAGATGCCAGCTCCTTTCATTCAGTCAGTAGCTTCAAACATTTCTGGACGTTTTTCAATGGCAAAAATCAATGAATATTGTAAATGCACAAACAGTAATATCTCCACATTGCAAGGTGCAATTCTGAAATTTTTTGCTTTTTCCTGCTAATCCTAGCATGATAAAGAAGATTCAAAGAGAGTGAGATGCCAGCTCCTTTCATTCAGTCAGTAGCTTCAAACATTTCTGGACGTTTTTCAATGGCAAAAATCAATGAATATTGTAAATGCACAAACAGTAATATCTCCACATTGCAAGGTGCAATTCTGAAATTTTTTGCTTTTTCCTGCTAATCCTAGCATGATAAAGAAGATTCAAAGAGAGTGAGATGCCAGCTCCTTTCATTCAGTCAGTAGCTTCAAACATTTCTGGACGTTTTTCAATGGCAAAAATCAATGAATATTGTAAATGCACAAACAGTAATATCTCCACATTGCAAGGTGCAATTCTGAAATTTTTTGCTTTTTCCTGCTAATCCTAGCATGATAAAGAAGATTCAAAGAGAGTGAGATGCCAGCTCCTTTCATTCAGTCAGTAGCTTCAAACATTTCTGGTATATGAATAACATGATGTTTTTCAATGGCAAAAATCAATGAATATTGTAAATGCACAAACAGTAATATCTCCACATTGCAAGGTGCAATTCTGAAATTTTTTGCTTTTTCCTGCTAATCCTAGCATGATAAAGAAGATTCAAAGAGACTGAGATGCCAGCTCCTTTCATTCAGTCAGTAGCTTCAAACATTTCTGGACGTTTTTCAATGGCAAAAATCAATGAATATTGTAAATGCACAAACAGTAATATCTCCACATTGCAAAGTGCAATTCTGAAATTTTTTGCTTTTTCCTGCTAATCCTAGCATGATAAAGAAGATTCAAAGAGAGTGAGATGCCAGCTCCTTTCATTCAGTCAGTAGCTTCAAACATTTCTGGTATATGAATAACATGATGTTTTTCAATGGCAAAAATCAATGAATATTGTAAATGCACAAACAGTAATATCTCCACATTGCAAGGTGCAATTCTGAAATTTTTTGCTTTTTCCTGCTAATCCTAGCATGATAAAGAAGATTCAAAGAGAGTGAGATGCCAGCTCCTTTCATTCAGTCAGTAGCTTCAAACATTTCTGGACGTTTTTCAATGGCAAAAATCAATGAATATTGTAAATGCACAAACAGTAATATCTCCACATTGCAAGGTGCAATTCTTAAATTTTTTGATTTTTCCTGCTAATCCTAGCATGATAAAGAAGATTCAAAGAGAGTGAGATGCCAGCTCCTTTCATTCAGTCAGTAGCTTCAAACATTTCTGGACGTTTTTCAATGGCAAAAATCAATGAATATTGTAAATGCACAAACAGTAATATCTCCACATTGCAAGGTGCAATTCTGAAATTTTTTGCTTTTTCCTGCTAATCCTAGCATGATAAAGAAGATTCAAAGAGAGTGAGATGCCAGCTCCTTTCATTCAGTCAGTAGCTTCAAACATTTCTGGTATATGAATAACATGATATTTTTCAATGGCAAAAATCAATGAATATTGTAAATGCACAAACAGTAATATCTCCACATTGCAAGGTGCAATTCTGAAATTTTTTGCTTTTTCCTGCTAATCCTAGCATGATAAAGAAGATTCAAAGAGAGTGAGATGCCAGCTCCTTTCATTCAGTCAGTAGCTTCAAACATTTCTGGTATATGAATAACATGATGTTTTTCAATGGCAAAAATCAATGAATATTGTAAATGCACAAACAGTAATATCTCCACATTGCAAGGTGCAATTCTGAAATTTTTTGCTTTTTCCTGCTAATCCTAGCATGATAAAGAAGATTCAAAGAGAGTGAGATGCCAGCTCCTTTCATTCAGTCAGTAGCTTCAAACATTTCTGGACGTTTTTCAATGGCAAAAATCAATGATTATTGTAAATGCACAAACAGTAATATCTCCACATTGCAAGGTGCAATTCTGAAATTTTTTGCTTTTTCCTGCTAATCCTAGCATGATAAAGAAGATTCAAAGAGAGTGAGATGCCAGCTCCTTTCATTCAGTCAGTAGCTTCAAACATTTCTGGTATATGAATAACATGATGTTTTTCAATGGCAAAAATCAATGAATATTGTAAATGCACAAACAGTAATATCTCCACATTGCAAGGTGCAATTCTGAAATTTTTTGCTTTTTCCTGCTAATCCTAGCATGATAAAGAAGATTCAAAGAGAGTGAGATGCCAGCTCCTTTCATTCAGTCAGTAGCTTCAAACATTTCTGGACGTTTTTCAATGGCAAAAATCAATGAATATTGTAAATGCACAAACAGTAATATCTCCACATTGCAAGGTGCAATTCTGAAATTTTTTGCTTTTTCCTGCTAATCCTAGCATGATAAAGAAGATTCAAAGAGAGTGAGATGCCAGCTCCTTTCATTCAGTCAGTAGCTTCAAACATTTCTGGACGTTTTTCAATGGCAAAAATCAATGAATATTGTAAATGCACAAACAGTAATATCTCCACATTGCAAGGTGCAATTTCGAAATTTTTTGCTTTTTCCTGCTAATCCTAGCATGATAAAGAAGATTCAAAGAGAGTGAGATGCCAGCTCCTTTCATTCAGTCAGTAGCTTCAAACATTTCTGGACGTTTTTCAATGGCAAAAATCATTGAATATTGTAAATGCACAAACAGTAATATCTCCACATTGCAAGGTGCAATTCTGAAATTTTTTGCTTTTTCCTGCTAATCCTAGCATGATAAAGAAGATTCAAAGAGAGTGAGATTCCAGCTCCTTTCATTCAGTCAGTAGCTTCAAACATTTCTGGTATATGAATAACATGATGTTTTTCAATGGCAAAAATCAATGAATGTTGTAAATGCACAAACAGTAATATCTCCACATTGCAAGGAGCAATTCTGAAATTTTTTGCTTTTTCCTGCTAATCCTAGCATGATAAAGAAGATTCAAAGAGAGTGAGATGCCAGCTCCTTTCATTCAGTCAGTAGCTTCAAACATTTCTGGTATATGAATAACATGATGTTTTTCAATGGCAAAAATCAATGAATATTGTAAATGCACAAACAGTAATATCTCCACATTACAAGGTGCAATTCTGAAATTTTTTGCTTTTTCCTGCTAATCCTAGCATGATAAAGAAGATTCAAAGAGAGTGAGATGCCAGCTCCTTTCATTCAGTCAGTAGCTTCAAACATTTCTGGTATATGAATAACATGATGTTTTTCAATGGCAAAAATCAATGAATATTGTAAATGCACAAACAGTAATATCTCCACATTGCAAGTTGCAATTCTGAAATTTTTTGCTTTTTCCTGCTAATCCTAGCATGATAAAGAAGATTCAAAGAGAGTGAGATGCCAGCTCCTTTCATTCAGTCAGTAGCTTCAAACATTTCTGGTATATGAATAACATGATGTTTTTCAATGGCAAAAATCAATGAATATTGTAAATGCACAAACAGTAATATCTCCACATTGCAAGGTGCAATTCTGAAATTTTTAGCTTTTTCCTGCTAATCCTAGCATGATAAAGAAGATTCAAAGAGAGTGAGATGCCAGCTCCTTTCATTCAGTCAGTAGCTTCAAACATTTCTGGCATATGAATAACATGATGTTTTTCAATGGCAAAAATCAATGAATATTGTAAATGCACAAACAGTAATATCTCCACATTGCAAGGTGCAATTCTGAAATTTTTTGCTTTTTCCTGCTAATCCTAGCATGATAAAGAAGATTCAAAGAGAGTGAGATGCCAGCTCCTTTCATTCAGTCAGTAGCTTCAAACATTTCTGGTATATGAATAACATGATGTTTTTCAATGGCAAAAATCAATGAATATTGTAAATGCACAAACAGTAATATCTCCACATTGCAAGGTGAAATTCTGAATTTTTTTGCTTTTTCCTGCTAATCCTAGCATGATAAAGAAGATTCAAAGAGAGTGAGATGTCAGCTCCTTTCATTCAGTCAGTAGCTTCAAACATTTCTGGATGTTTTTCAATGGCAAAAATCAATGAATATTGTAAATGCACAAACAGTAATATCTCCACATTGCAAGGTGCAATTCTGAAATTTTTTGCTTTTTCCTGCTAATCCTAGCATGATAAAGAAGATTCAAAGAGAGTGAGATGCCAGCTCCTTTCATTCAGTCAGTAGCTTCAAACATTTCTGGTATATGAATAACATGATGTTTTTCAATGGCAAAAATCAATGAATATTGTAAATGCACAAACAGTAATATCTCCACATTGCAAGTTGCAATTCTGAAATTTTTTGCTTTTTCCTGCTAATCCTAGCATGATAAAGAAGATTCAAAGAGAGTGAGATGCCAGCTCCTTTCATTCAGTCAGTAGCTTCAAACATTTCTGGTATATGAATAACATGATGTTTTTCAATGGCAAAAATCAATGAATATTGTAAATGCACAAACAGTAATATCTCCAAATTGCAAGGTGCAATTCTGAAATTTTTTGCTTTTTCCTGCTAATCCTAGCATGATAAAGAAGATTCAAAGAGAGTGAGATGCCAGCTCCTTTCATTCAGTCAGTAGCTTCAAACATTTCTGGACGTTTTTCAATGGCAAAAATCAATGAATATTGTAAATGCACAAACAGTAATATCTCCACATTGCAAGGTGCAATTCTGAAATTTTTTGCTTTTTCCTGCTAATCCTAGCATGATAAAGAAGATTCAAAGAGAGTGAGATGCCAGCTCCTTTCATTCAGTCAGTAGCTTCAAACATTTCTGGACGTTTTTCAATGGCAAAAATCAATGAATATTGTAAATGCACAAACAGTAATATCTCCACATTGCAAGGTGCAATTCTGAAATTTTTTGCTTTTTCCTGCTAATCCTAGCATGATAAAGAAGATTCAAAGAGAGTGAGATGCCAGCTCCTTTCATTCAGTCAGTAGCTTCAAACATTTCTGGACGTTTTTCAATGGCAAAAATCAATGAATATTGTAAATGCACAAACAGTAATATCTCCACATTGCAAGGTGCAATTCTGAAATTTTTTGCTTTTTCCTGCTAATCCTAGCATGATAAAGAAGATTCAAAGAGAGTGAGATGCCAGCTCCTTTCATTCAGTCAGTAGCTTCAAACATTTCTGGTATATGAATAACATGATGTTTTTCAATGGCAAAAATCAATGAATATTGTAAATGCACAAACAGTAATATCTCCACATTGCAAGGTGCAATTCTGAAATTTTTTGCTTTTTCCTGCTAATCCTAGCATGATAAAGAAGATTCAAAGAGAGTGAGATGCCAGCTCCTTTCATTCAGTCAGTAGCTTCAAACATTTCTGGACGTTTTTCAATGGCAAAAATCAATGAATATTGTAAATGCACAAACAGTAATATCTCCACATTGCAAGGTGCAATTCTGAAATTTTTTGCTTTTTCCTGCTAATCCTAGCATGATAAAGAAGATTCAAAGAGAGTGAGATGCCAGCTCCTTTCATTCAGTCAGTAGCTTCAAACATTTCTGGTATATGAATAACATGATGTTTTTCAATGGCAAAAATCAATGAATATTGTAAATGCACAAACAGTAATATCTCCACATTGCAAGGTGCAATTCTGAAATTTTTAGCTTTTTCCTGCTAATCCTAGCATGATAAAGAAGATTCAAAGAGAGTGAGATGCCAGCTCCTTTCATTCAGTCAGTAGCTTCAAACATTTCTGGCATATGAATAACATGATGTTTTTCAATGGCAAAAATCAATGAATATTGTAAATGCACAAACAGTAATATCTCCACATTGCAAGGTGCAATTCTGAAATTTTTTGCTTTTTCCTGCTAATCCTAGCATGATAAAGAAGATTCAAAGAGAGTGAGATGCCAGCTCCTTTCATTCAGTCAGTAGCTTCAAACATTTCTGGTATATGAATAACATGATGTTTTTCAATGGCAAAAATCAATGAATATTGTAAATGCACAAACAGTAATATCTCCACATTGCAAGGTGAAATTCTGAATTTTTTTGCTTTTTCCTGCTAATCCTAGCATGATAAAGAAGATTCAAAGAGAGTGAGATGTCAGCTCCTTTCATTCAGTCAGTAGCTTCAAACATTTCTGGATGTTTTTCAATGGCAAAAATCAATGAATATTGTAAATGCACAAACAGTAATATCTCCACATTGCAAGGTGCAATTCTGAAATTTTTTGCTTTTTCCTGCTAATCCTAGCATGATAAAGAAGATTCAAAGAGAGTGAGATGCCAGCTCCTTTCATTCAGTCAGTAGCTTCAAACATTTCTGGTATATGAATAACATGATGTTTTTCAATGGCAAAAATCAATGAATATTGTAAATGCACAAACAGTAATATCTCCAAATTGCAAGGTGCAATTCTGAAATTTTTTGCTTTTTCCTGCTAATCCTAGCATGATAAAGAAGATTCAAAGAGAGTGAGATGCCAGCTCCTTTCATTCAGTCAGTAGCTTCAAACATTTCTGGACGTTTTTCAATGGCAAAAATCAATGAATATTGTAAATGCACAAACAGTAATATCTCCACATTGCAAGGTGCAATTCTGAAATTTTTTGCTTTTTCCTGCTAATCCTAGCATGATAAAGAAGATTCAAAGAGAGTGAGATGCCAGCTCCTTTCATTCAGTCAGTAGCTTCAAACATTTCTGGACGTTTTTCAATGGCAAAAATCAATGAATATTGTAAATGCACAAACAGTAATATCTCCACATTGCAAGGTGCAATTCTGAAATTTTTTGCTTTTTCCTGCTAATCCTAGCATGATAAAGAAGATTCAAAGAGAGTGAGATGCCAGCTCCTTTCATTCAGTCAGTAGCTTCAAACATTTCTGGACGTTTTTCAATGGCAAAAATCAATGAATATTGTAAATGCACAAACAGTAATATCTCCACATTGCAAGGTGCAATTCTGAAATTTTTTGCTTTTTCCTGCTAATCCTAGCATGATAAAGAAGATTCAAAGAGAGTGAGATGCCAGCTCCTTTCATTCAGTCAGTAGCTTCAAACATTTCTGGTATATGAATAACATGATGTTTTTCAATGGCAAAAATCAATGAATATTGTAAATGCACAAACAGTAATATCTCCACATTGCAAGTTGCAATTCTGAAATTTTTTGCTTTTTCCTGCTAATCCTAGCATGATAAAGAAGATTCAAAGAGAGTGAGATGCCAGCTCCTTTCATTCAGTCAGTAGCTTCAAACATTTCTGGTATATGAATAACATGATGTTTTTCAATGGCAAAAATCAATGAATATTGTAAATGCACAAACAGTAATATCTCCAAATTGCAAGGTGCAATTCTGAAATTTTTTGCTTTTTCCTGCTAATCCTAGCATGATAAAGAAGATTCAAAGAGAGTGAGATGCCAGCTCCTTTCATTCAGTCAGTAGCTTCAAACATTTCTGGACGTTTTTCAATGGCAAAAATCAATGAATATTGTAAATGCACAAACAGTAATATCTCCACATTGCAAGGTGCAATTCTGAAATTTTTTGCTTTTTCCTGCTAATCCTAGCATGATAAAGAAGATTCAAAGAGAGTGAGATGCCAGCTCCTTTCATTCAGTCAGTAGCTTCAAACATTTCTGGACGTTTTTCAATGGCAAAAATCAATGAATATTGTAAATGCACAAACAGTAATATCTCCACATTGCAAGGTGCAATTCTGAAATTTTTTGCTTTTTCCTGCTAATCCTAGCATGATAAAGAAGATTCAAAGAGAGTGAGATGCCAGCTCCTTTCATTCAGTCAGTAGCTTCAAACATTTCTGGACGTTTTTCAATGGCAAAAATCAATGAATATTGTAAATGCACAAACAGTAATATCTCCACATTGCAAGGTGCAATTCTGAAATTTTTTGCTTTTTCCTGCTAATCCTAGCATGATAAAGAAGATTCAAAGAGAGTGAGATGCCAGCTCCTTTCATTCAGTCAGTAGCTTCAAACATTTCTGGTATATGAATAACATGATGTTTTTCAATGGCAAAAATCAATGAATATTGTAAATGCACAAACAGTAATATCTCCACATTGCAAGGTGCAATTCTGAAATTTTTTGCTTTTTCCTGCTAATCCTAGCATGATAAAGAAGATTCAAAGAGAGTGAGATGCCAGCTCCTTTCATTCAGTCAGTAGCTTCAAACATTTCTGGACGTTTTTCAATGGCAAAAATCAATGAATATTGTAAATGCACAAACAGTAATATCTCCACATTGCAAGGTGCAATTCTGAAATTTTTTGCTTTTTCCTGCTAATCCTAGCATGATAAAGAAGATTCAAAGAGAGTGAGATGCCAGCTCCTTTCATTCAGTCAGTAGCTTCAAACATTTCTGGTATATGAATAACATGATGTTTTTCAATGGCAAAAATCAATGAATATTGTAAATGCACAAACAGTAATATCTCCACATTGCAAGGTGCAATTCTGAAATTTTTAGCTTTTTCCTGCTAATCCTAGCATGATAAAGAAGATTCAAAGAGAGTGAGATGCCAGCTCCTTTCATTCAGTCAGTAGCTTCAAACATTTCTGGCATATGAATAACATGATGTTTTTCAATGGCAAAAATCAATGAATATTGTAAATGCACAAACAGTAATATCTCCACATTGCAAGGTGCAATTCTGAAATTTTTTGCTTTTTCCTGCTAATCCTAGCATGATAAAGAAGATTCAAAGAGAGTGAGATGCCAGCTCCTTTCATTCAGTCAGTAGCTTCAAACATTTCTGGTATATGAATAACATGATGTTTTTCAATGGCAAAAATCAATGAATATTGTAAATGCACAAACAGTAATATCTCCACATTGCAAGGTGAAATTCTGAAATTTTTTGCTTTTTCCTGCTAATCCTAGCATGATAAAGAAGATTCAAAGAGAGTGAGATGCCAGCTCCTTTCATTCAGTCAGTAGCTTCAAACATTTCTGGTATATGAATAACATGATGTTTTTCAATGGCAAAAATCAATGAATATTGTAAATGCACAAACAGTAATATCTCCAAATTGCAAGGTGCAATTCTGAAATTTTTTGCTTTTTCCTGCTAATCCTAGCATGATAAAGAAGATTCAAAGAGAGTGAGATGCCAGCTCCTTTCATTCAGTCAGTAGCTTCAAACATTTCTGGATATGAAACGTTTTTCAATGGCAAAAATCAATGAATATTGTAAATGCACAAACAGTAATATCTCCACATTGCAAGGTGCAATTCTGAAATTTTTTGCTTTTTCCTGCTAATCCTAGCATGATAAAGAAGATTCAAAGAGAGTGAGATGCCAGCTCCTTTCATTCAGTCAGTAGCTTCAAACATTTCTGGTATATGAAAACGTTTTTCAATGGCAAAAATCAATGAATATTGTAAATGCACAAACAGTAATATCTCCACATTGCAAGGTGCAATTCTGAAATTTTTTGCTTTTTCCTGCTAATCCTAGCATGATAAAGAAGATTCAAAGAGAGTGAGATGCCAGCTCCTTTCATTCAGTCAGTAGCTTCAAACATTTCTGGACGTTTTTCAATGGCAAAAATCAATGAATATTGTAAATGCACAAACAGTAATATCTCCACATTGCAAGGTGCAATTCTGAAATTTTTTGCTTTTTCCTGCTAATCCTAGCATGATAAAGAAGATTCAAAGAGAGTGAGATGCCAGCTCCTTTCATTCAGTCAGTAGCTTCAAACATTTCTGGTATATGAATAACATGATGTTTTTCAATGGCAAAAATCAATGAATATTGTAAATGCACAAACAGTAATATCTCCACATTGCAAGGTGCAATTCTGAAATTTTTTGCTTTTTCCTGCTAATCCTAGCATGATAAAGAAGATTCAAAGAGAGTGAGATGCCAGCTCCTTTCATTCAGTCAGTAGCTTCAAACATTTCTGGACGTTTTTCAATGGCAAAAATCAATGAATATTGTAAATGCACAAACAGTAATATCTCCACATTGCAAGGTGCAATTCTGAAATTTTTTGCTTTTTCCTGCTAATCCTAGCATGATAAAGAAGATTCAAAGAGAGTGAGATGCCAGCTCCTTTCATTCAGTCAGTAGCTTCAAACATTTCTGGACGTTTTTCAATGGCAAAAATCAATGAATATTGTAAATGCACAAACAGTAATATCTCCACATTGCAAGGTGCAATTCTGAAATTTTTTGCTTTTTCCTGCTAATCCTAGCATGATAAAGAAGATTCAAAGAGAGAGAGATGCCAGCTCCTTTCATTCAGTCAGTAGCTTCAAACATTTCTGGTATATGAATAACATGATGTTTTTCAATGGCAAAAATCAATGAATATTGTAAATGCACAAACAGTAATATCTCCACATTGCAAGGTGCAATTCTGAAATTTTTTGCTTTTTCCTGCTAATCCTAGCATGATAAAGAAGATTCAAAGAGAGTGAGATGCCAGCTCCTTTCATTCAGTCAGTAGCTTCAAACATTTCTGGACATTTTTCAATGGCAAAAATCAATGAATATTGTAAATGCACAAACAGTAATATCTCCACATTGCAAGGTGCAATTCTGAAATTTTTTGCTTTTTCCTGCTCATCCTAGCATGATAAAGAAGATTCAAAGAGAGTGAGATGCCAGCTCCTTTCATTCAGTCAGTAGCTTCAAACATTTCTGGTATATGAATAACATGATGTTTTTCAATGGCAAAAATCAATGAATATTGTAAATGCACAAACAGTAATATCTCCACATTGCAAGGTGCAATTCTGAAATTTTTTGCTTTTTCCTGCTAATCCTAGCATGATAAAGAAGATTCAAAGAGAGTGAGATGCCAGCTCCTTTCATTCAGTTAGTAGCTTCAAACATTTCTGGTATATGAATAACATGATGTTTTTCAATGGCAAAAATCAATGAATATTGTAAATGCACAAACAGTAATATCTCCACATTGCAAGGTGCAATTCTGAAATTTTTTGCTTTTTCCTGCTAATCCTAGCATGATAAAGAAGATTCAAAGAGAGTGAGATGCCAGCTCCTTTCATTCAGTCAGTAGCTTCAAACATTTCTGGACGTTTTTCAATGGCAAAAATCAATGAATATTGTAAATGCACAAACAGTAATATCTCCACATTGCAAGGTGCAATTCTGAAATTTTTTGCTTTTTCCTGCTAATCCTAGCATGATAAAGAAGATTCAAAGAGAGTGAGATGCCAGCTCCTTTCATTCAGTCAGTAGCTTCAAACATTTCTAGTATATGAATAACATGATGTTTTTCAATGGCAAAAATCAATGAATATTGTAAATGCACAAACAGTAATATCTCCACATTGCAAGGTGCAATTCTGAAATTTTTTGCTTTTTCCTGCTAATCCTAGCATGATAAAGAAGATTCAAAGAGAGTGAGATGCCAGCTCCTTTCATTCAGTCAGTAGCTTCAAACATTTCTGGTATATGAATAACATGATATTTTTCAATGGCAAAAATCAATGAATATTGTAAATGCACAAACAGTAATATCTCCACATTGCAAGGTGAAATTCTGAATTTTTTTGCTTTTTCCTGCTAATCCTAGCATGATAAAGAAGATTCAAAGAGAGTGAGATGTCAGCTCCTTTCATTCAGTCAGTAGCTTCAAACATTTCTGGATGTTTTTCAATGGCAAAAATCAATGAATATTGTAAATGCACAAACAGTAATATCTCCACATTGCAAGGTGCAATTCTGAAATTTTTTGCTTTTTCCTGCTAATCCTAGCATGATAAAGAAGATTCAAAGAGAGTGAGATGCCAGCTCCTTTCATTCAGTCAGTAGCTTCAAACATTTCTGGTATGTGAATAACATGATGTTTTTCAATGGCAAAAATCAATGAATATTGTAAATGCACAAACAGTAATATCTCCACATTGCAAGGTGCAATTCTGAAATTTTTTGCTTTTTCCTGCTAATCCTAGCATGATAAAGAAGATTCAAAGAGAGTGAGATGCCAGCTCCTTTCATTCAGTCAGTAGCTTCAAACATTTCTGGTATATGAATAACATGATGTTTTTCAATGGCAAAAATCAATGAATATTGTAAATGCACAAACAGTAATATCTCCACATTGCAAGGTGCAATTCTGAAATTTTTTGCTTTTTCCTGCTAATCCTAGCATGATAAAGAAGATTCAAAGAGAATGAGATGCCAGCTCCTTTCATTCAGTCAGTAGCTTCAAACATTTCTGGACGTTTTTCAATGGCAAAAATCAATGAATATTGTAAATGCACAAACAGTAATATCTCCACATTGCAAGGTGCAATTCTGAAATTTGTTGCTTTTTCCTGCTAATCCTAGCATGATAAAGAAGATTCAAAGAGAGTGAGATGCCAGCTCCTTTCATTCAGTCAGTAGCTTCAAACATTTCTGGACGTTTTTCAATGGCAAAAATCAATGAATATTGTAAATGCACAAACAGTAATATCTCCACATTGCAAGGTGCAATTCTGAAATTTTTTGCTTTTTCCTGCTAATCCTAGCATGATAAAGAAGATTCAAAGAGAGTGAGATGCCAGCTCCTTTCATTCAGTCAGTAGCTTCAAACATTTCTGGTATATGAATAACATGATGTTTTTCAATGGCAAAAATCAATGAATATTGTAAATGCACAAACAGTAATATCTCCACATTGCAAGGTGCAATTCTGAAATTTTTTGCTTTTTCCTGCTAATCCTAGCATGATAAAGAAGATTCAAAGAGAGTGAGATGCCAGCTCCTTTCATTCAGTCAGTAGCTTCAAATATTTCTGGTATATGAATAACATGATGTTTTTCAATGGCAAAAATCAATGAATATTGTAAATGCACAAACAGTAATATCTCCACATTGCAAGGTGCAATTCTAAAATTTTTATCTTTTTCCTGCTAATCCTAGCATGATAAAGAAGATTCAAAGAGAGTGAGATGCCAGCTCCTTTCATTCAGTCAGTAGCTTCAAACATTTCTGGACGTTTTTCAATGGCAAAAATCAATGAATATTGTAAATGCACAAACAGTAATATCTCCACATTGCAAGGTGCAATTCTGAAATTTTTTGCTTTTTCCTGCTAATCCTAGCATGATAAAGAAGATTCAAAGAGAGTGAGATGCCAGCTCCTTTCATTCAGTCAGTAGCTTCAAACATTTCTGGTATATGAATAACATGATGTTTTTCAATGGCAAAAATCAATGAATATTGTAAATGCACAAACAGTAATATCTCAACATTGCAAGGTGCAATTCTGAAATTTTTTGCTTTTTCCTGCTAATCCTAGCATGATAAAGAAGATTCAAAGAGAGTGAGATGCCAGCTCCTTTCATTCAGTCAGTAGCTTCAAACATTTCTGGACGTTTTTCAATGGCAAAAATCAATGAATATTGTAAATGCACAAACAGTAATATCTCCACATTGCAAGGTGCAATTCTGAAATTTTTTTGCTTTTTCCTGCTAATCCTAGCATGATAAAGAAGATTCAAAGAGAGTGAGATGCCAGCTCCTTTCATTCAGTCAGTAGCTTCCAACATTTCTGGACGTTTTTCAATGGCAAAAATCAATGAATATTGTAAATGCACAAACAGTAATATCTCCACATTGCAAGGTGCAATTCTGAAATTTTTTGCTTTTTCCTGCTAATCCTAGCATGATAAAGAAGATTCAAAGAGAGTGAGATGCCAGCTCCTTTCATTCAGTCAGTAGCTTCAAACATTTCTGGTATATGAATAACATGATGTTTTTCAATGGCAAAAATCAATGAATATTGTAAATGCACAAACAGTAATATCTCCACATTGCAAGGTGCAATTCTGAATTTTTTTGCTTTTTCCTGCTAATCCTAGCATGATAAAGAAGATTCAAAGAGAGTGAGATGCCAGCTCCTTTCATTCAGTCAGTAGCTTCAAACATTTCTGGACGTTTTTCAATGGCAAAAATCAATGAATATTGTAAATGCACAAACAGTAATATCTCCACATTGCAAGGTGCAATTCTGAAATTTTTTGCTTTTTCCTGCTCATCCTAGCATGATAAAGAAGATTCAAAGAGAGTGAGATGCCAGCTCCTTTCATTCAGTCAGTAGCTTCAAACATTTCTGGTATATGAATAACATGATGTTTTTCAATGGCAAAAATCAATGAATATTGTAAATGCACAAACAGTAATATCTCCACATTGCAAGGTGCAATTCTGAAATTTTTTGCTTTTTCCTGCTAATCCTAGCATGATAAAGAAGAGTCAAAGAGAGTGAGATGCCAGCTCCTTTCATTCAGTCAGTAGCTTCAAACATTTCTGGTATATGAATAACATGATGTTTTTCAATGGCAAAAATCAATGAATATTGTAAATGCACAAACAGTAATATCTCCACATTGCAAGGTGCAATTCTGAAATTTTTTGCTTTTTCCTGCTAATCCTAGCATGATAAAGAAGATTCAAAGAGAGTGAGATGCCAGCTCCTTTCATTCAGTCAGTAGCTTCAAACATTTCTGGACGTTTTTCAATGGCAAAAATCAATGAATATTGTAAATGCACAAACAGTAATATCTCCACATTGCAAGGTGCAATTCTGAAATTTTTTGCTTTTTCCTGCTAATCCTAGCATGATAAAGAAGATTCAAAGAGAGTGAGATGCCAGCTCCTTTCATTCAGTCAGTAGCTTCAAACATTTCTAGTATATGAATACCATGATGTTTTTCAATGGCAAAAATCAATGAATATTGTAAATGCACAAACAGTAATATCTCCACATTGCAAGGTGCAATTCTGAAATTTTTTGCTTTTTCCTGCTAATCCTAGCATGATAAAGAAGATTCAAAGAGAGTGAGATGCCAGCTCCTTTCATTCAGTCAGTAGCTTCAAACATTTCTGGACGTTTTTCAATGGCAAAAATCAATGAATATTGTAAATGCACAAACAGTAATATCTCCACATTGCAAGGTGCAATTCTGAAATTTTTTGCTTTTTCCTGCTAATCCTAGCATGATAAAGAAGATTCAAAGAGAGTGAGATGCCAGCTCCTTTCATTCAGTCAGTAGCTTCAAACATTTCTGGTATATGAATAACATGATGTTTTTCAATGGCAAAAATCAATGAATATTGTAAATGCACAAACAGTAATATCTCCACATTGCAAGGTGCAATTCGGAAATTTTTTTGCTTTTTCCTGCTAATCCTAGCATGATAAAGAAGATTCAAAGAGAGTGAGATGCCAGCTCCTTTCATTCAGTCAGTAGCTTCAAACATTTCTGGAATATGAATAACATGATGTTTTTCAATGGCAAAAATCAATGAATATTGTAAATGCACAAACAGTAATATCTCCACATTGCAAGGTGCAATTCTGAAATTTTTTGCTTTTTCCTGCTAATCCTAGCATGATAAAGAAGATTCAAAGAGAGTGAGATGCCAGCTCCTTTCATTCAGTCAGTAGCTTCAAACATTTCTGGACGTTTTTCAATGGCAAAAATCAATGAATATTGTAAATGCACAAACAGTAATATCTCCACATTGCAAGGTGCAATTCTGAAATTTTTTGCTTTTTCCTGCTAATCCTAGCATGATAAAGAAGATTCAAAGAGAGTGAGATGCCAGCTCCTTTCATTCAGTCAGTAGCTTCAAACATTTCTGGACGTTTTTCAATGGCAAAAATCAATGAATATTGTAAATGCACAAACAGTAATATCTCCACATTGCAAGGTGCAATTCTGAAATTTTTTGCTTTTTCCTGCTAATCCTAGCATGATAAAGAAGATTCAAAGAGAGAGAGATGCCAGCTCCTTTCATTCAGTCAGTAGCTTCAAACATTTCTGGTATATGAATAACATGATGTTTTTCAATGGCAAAAATCAATGAATATTGTAAATGCACAAACAGTAATATCTCCACATTGCAAGGTGCAATTCTGAAATTTTTTGCTTTTTCCTGCTAATCCTAGCATGATAAAGAAGATTCAAAGAGAGTGAGATGCCAGCTCCTTTCATTCAGTCAGTAGCTTCAAACATTTCTGGACATTTTTCAATGGCAAAAATCAATGAATATTGTAAATGCACAAACAGTAATATCTCCACATTGCAAGGTGCAATTCTGAAATTTTTTGCTTTTTCCTGCTCATCCTAGCATGATAAAGAAGATTCAAAGAGAGTGAGATGCCAGCTCCTTTCATTCAGTCAGTAGCTTCAAACATTTCTGGTATATGAATAACATGATGTTTTTCAATGGCAAAAATCAATGAATATTGTAAATGCACAAACAGTAATATCTCCACATTGCAAGGTGCAATTCTGAAATTTTTTGCTTTTTCCTGCTAATCCTAGCATGATAAAGAAGATTCAAAGAGAGAGAGATGCCAGCTCCTTTCATTCAGTCAGTAGCTTCAAACATTTCTGGTATATGAATAACATGATGTTTTTCAATGGCAAAAATCAATGAATATTGTAAATGCACAAACAGTAATATCTCCACATTGCAAGGTGCAATTCTGAAATTTTTTGCTTTTTCCTGCTAATCCTAGCATGATAAAGAAGATTCAAAGAGAGTGAGATGCCAGCTCCTTTCATTCAGTCAGTAGCTTCAAACATTTCTGGACATTTTTCAATGGCAAAAATCAATGAATATTGTAAATGCACAAACAGTAATATCTCCACATTGCAAGGTGCAATTCTGAAATTTTTTGCTTTTTCCTGCTCATCCTAGCATGATAAAGAAGATTCAAAGAGAGTGAGATGCCAGCTCCTTTCATTCAGTCAGTAGCTTCAAACATTTCTGGTATATGAATAACATGATGTTTTTCAATGGCAAAAATCAATGAATATTGTAAATGCACAAACAGTAATATCTCCATATTGCAAGGTGCAATTCTGAAATTTTTTGCTTTTTCCTGCTAATCCTAGCATGATAAAGAAGATTCAAAGAGAGTGAGATGCCAGCTCCTTTCATTCAGTTAGTAGCTTCAAACATTTCTGGTATATGAATAACATGATGTTTTTCAATGGCAAAAATCAATGAATATTGTAAATGCACAAACAGTAATATCTCCACATTGCAAGGTGCAATTCTGAAATTTTTTGCTTTTTCCTGCTAATCCTAGCATGATAAAGAAGATTCAAAGAGAGTGAGATGCCAGCTCCTTTCATTCAGTCAGTAGCTTCAAACATTTCTGGACGTTTTTCAATGGCAAAAATCAATGAATATTGTAAATGCACAAACAGTAATATCTCCACATTGCAAGGTGCAATTCTGAAATTTTTTGCTTTTTCCTGCTAATCCTAGCATGATAAAGAAGATTCAAAGAGAGTGAGATGCCAGCTCCTTTCATTCAGTCAGTAGCTTCAAACATTTCTAGTATATGAATAACATGATGTTTTTCAATGGCAAAAATCAATGAATATTGTAAATGCACAAACAGTAATATCTCCACATTGCAAGGTGCAATTCTGAAATTTTTTGCTTTTTCCTGCTAATCCTAGCATGATAAAGAAGATTCAAAGAGAGTGAGATGCCAGCTCCTTTCATTCAGTCAGTAGCTTCAAACATTTCTGGTATATGAATAACATGATGTTTTTCAATGGCAAAAATCAATGAATATTGTAAATGCACAAACAGTAATATCTCCACATTGCAAGGTGAAATTCTGAATTTTTTTGCTTTTTCCTGCTAATCCTAGCATGATAAAGAAGATTCAAAGAGAGTGAGATGTCAGCTCCTTTCATTCAGTCAGTAGCTTTAAACATTTCTGGATGTTTTTCAATGGCAAAAATCAATGAATATTGTAAATGCACAAACAGTAATATCTCCACATTGCAAGGTGCAATTCTGAAATTTTTTGCTTTTTCCTGCTAATCCTAGCATGATAAAGAAGATTCAAAGAGAGTGAGATGCCAGCTCCTTTCATTCAGTCAGTAGCTTCAAACATTTCTGGTATGTGAATAACATGATGTTTTTCGATGGCAAAAATCAATGAATATTGTAAATGCACAAACAGTAATATCTCCACATTGCAAGGTGCAATTCTGAAATTTTTTGCTTTTTCCTGCTAATCCTAGCATGATAAAGAAGATTCAAAGAGAGTGAGATGCCAGCTCCTTTCATTCAGTCAGTAGCTTCAAACATTTCTGGTATATGAATAACATGATGTTTTTCAATGGCAAAAATCAATGAATATTGTAAATGCACAAACAGTAATATCTCCACATTGCAAGGTGCAATTCTGAAATTTTTTGCTTTTTCCTGCTAATCCTAGCATGATAAAGAAGATTCAAAGAGAATGAGATGCCAGCTCCTTTCATTCAGTCAGTAGCTTCAAACATTTCTGGACGTTTTTCAATGGCAAAAATCAATGAATATTGTAAATGCACAAACAGTAATATCTCCACATTGCAAGGTGCAATTCTGAAATTTGTTGCTTTTTCCTGCTAATCCTAGCATGATAAAGAAGATTCAAAGAGAGTGAGATGCCAGCTCCTTTCATTCAGTCAGTAGCTTCAAACATTTCTGGACGTTTTTCAATGGCAAAAATCAATGAATATTGTAAATGCACAAACAGTAATATCTCCACATTGCAAGGTGCAATTCTGAAATTTTTTGCTTTTTCCTGCTAATCCTAGCATGATAAAGAAGATTCAAAGAGAGTGAGATGCCAGCTCCTTTCATTCAGTCAGTAGCTTCAAACATTTCTGGTATATGAATAACATGATGTTTTTCAATGGCAAAAATCAATGAAAATTGTAAATGCACAAACAGTAATATCTCCACATTGCAAGGTGCAATTCTGAAATTTTTTGCTTTTTCCTGCTAATCCTAGCATGATAAAGAAGATTCAAAGAGAGTGAGATGCCAGCTCCTTTCATTCAGTCAGTAGCTTCAAATATTTCTGGTATATGAATAACATGATGTTTTTCAATGGCAAAAATCAATGAATATTGTAAATGCACAAACAGTAATATCTCCACATTGCAAGGTGCAATTCTAAAATTTTTATCTTTTTCCTGCTAATCCTAGCATGATAAAGAAGATTCAAAGAGAGTGAGATGCCAGCTCCTTTCATTCAGTCAGTAGCTTCAAACATTTCTGGACGTTTTTCAATGGCAAAAATCAATGAATATTGTAAATGCACAAACAGTAATATCTCCACATTGCAAGGTGCAATTCTGAAATTTTTTGCTTTTTCCTGCTAATCCTAGCATGATAAAGAAGATTCAAAGAGAGTGAGATGCCAGCTCCTTTCATTCAGTCAGTAGCTTCAAACATTTCTGGTATATGAATAACATGATGTTTTTCAATGGCAAAAATCAATGAATATTGTAAATGCACAAACAGTAATATCTCAACATTGCAAGGTGCAATTCTGAAATTTTTTGCTTTTTCCTGCTAATCCTAGCATGATAAAGAAGATTCAAAGAGAGTGAGATGCCAGCTCCTTTCATTCAGTCAGTAGCTTCAAACATTTCTGGACGTTTTTCAATGGCAAAAATCAATGAATATTGTAAATGCACAAACAGTAATATCTCCACATTGCAAGGTGCAATTCTGAAATTTTTTTGCTTTTTCCTGCTAATTCTAGCATGATAAAGAAGATTCAAAGAGAGTGAGATGCCAGCTCCTTTCATTCAGTCAGTAGCTTCCAACATTTCTGGACGTTTTTCAATGGCAAAAATCAATGAATATTGTAAATGCACAAACAGTAATATCTCCACATTGCAAGGTGCAATTCTGAAATTTTTTGCTTTTTCCTGCTAATCCTAGCATGATAAAGAAGATTCAAAGAGAGTGAGATGCCAGCTCCTTTGATTCAGTCAGTAGCTTCAAACATTTCTGGTATATGAATAACATGATGTTTTTCAATGGCAAAAATCAATGAATATTGTAAATGCACAAACAGTAATATCTCCACATTGCAAGGTGCAATTCTGAATTTTTTTGCTTTTTCCTGCTAATCCTAGCATGATAAAGAAGATTCAAAGAGAGTGAGATGCCAGCTCCTTTCATTCAGTCAGTAGCTTCAAACATTTCTGGACGTTTTTCAATGGCAAAAATCAATGAATATTGTAAATGCACAAACAGTAATATCTCCACATTGCAAGGTGCAATTCTGAAATTTTTTGCTTTTTCCTGCTCATCCTAGCATGATAAAGAAGATTCAAAGAGAGTGAGATGCCAGCTCCTTTCATTCAGTCAGTAGCTTCAAACATTTCTGGTATATGAATAACATGATGTTTTTCAATGGCAAAAATCAATGAATATTGTAAATGCACAAACAGTAATATCTCCACATTGCAAGGTGCAATTCTGAAATTTTTTGCTTTTTCCTGCTAATCCTAGCATGATAAAGAAGAGTCAAAGAGAGTGAGATGCCAGCTCCTTTCATTCAGTCAGTAGCTTCAAACATTTCTGGTATATGAATAACATGATGTTTTTCAATGGCAAAAATCAATGAATATTGTAAATGCACAAACAGTAATATCTCCACATTGCAAGGTGCAATTCTGAAATTTTTTGCTTTTTCCTGCTAATCCTAGCATGATAAAGAAGATTCAAAGAGAGTGAGATGCCAGCTCCTTTCATTCAGTCAGTAGCTTCAAACATTTCTGGACGTTTTTCAATGGCAAAAATCAATGAATATTGTAAATGCACAAACAGTAATATCTCCACATTGCAAGGTGCAATTCTGAAATTTTTTGCTTTTTCCTGCTAATCCTAGCATGATAAAGAAGATTCAAAGAGAGTGAGATGCCAGCTCCTTTCATTCAGTCAGTAGCTTCAAACATTTCTAGTATATGAATACCATGATGTTTTTCAATGGCAAAAATCAATGAATATTGTAAATGCACAAACAGTAATATCTCCACATTGCAAGGTGCAATTCTGAAATTTTTTGCTTTTTCCTGCTAATCCTAGCATGATAAAGAAGATTCAAAGAGAGTGAGATGCCAGCTCCTTTCATTCAGTCAGTAGCTTCAAACATTTCTGGTATATGAATAACATGATGTTTTTCAATGGCAAAAATCAATGAATATTGTAAATGCACAAACAGTAATATCTCCACATTGCAAGGTGAAATTCTGAATTTTTTTGCTTTTTCCTGCTAATCCTAGCATGATAAAGAAGATTCAAAGAGAGTGAGATGTCAGCTCCTTTCATTCAGTCAGTAGCTTTAAACATTTCTGGATGTTTTTCAATGGCAAAAATCAATGAATATTGTAAATGCACAAACAGTAATATCTCCACATTGCAAGGTGCAATTCTGAAATTTTTTGCTTTTTCCTGCTAATCCTAGCATGATAAAGAAGATTCAAAGAGAGTGAGATGCCAGCTCCTTTCATTCAGTCAGTAGCTTCAAACATTTCTGGTATGTGAATAACATGATGTTTTTCGATGGCAAAAATCAATGAATATTGTAAATGCACAAACAGTAATATCTCCACATTGCAAGGTGCAATTCTGAAATTTTTTGCTTTTTCCTGCTAATCCTAGCATGATAAAGAAGATTCAAAGAGAGTGAGATGCCAGCTCCTTTCATTCAGTCAGTAGCTTCAAACATTTCTGGTATATGAATAACATGATGTTTTTCAATGGCAAAAATCAATGAATATTGTAAATGCACAAACAGTAATATCTCCACATTGCAAGGTGCAATTCTGAAATTTTTTGCTTTTTCCTGCTAATCCTAGCATGATAAAGAAGATTCAAAGAGAATGAGATGCCAGCTCCTTTCATTCAGTCAGTAGCTTCAAACATTTCTGGACGTTTTTCAATGGCAAAAATCAATGAATATTGTAAATGCACAAACAGTAATATCTCCACATTGCAAGGTGCAATTCTGAAATTTGTTGCTTTTTCCTGCTAATCCTAGCATGATAAAGAAGATTCAAAGAGAGTGAGATGCCAGCTCCTTTCATTCAGTCAGTAGCTTCAAACATTTCTGGACGTTTTTCAATGGCAAAAATCAATGAATATTGTAAATGCACAAACAGTAATATCTCCACATTGCAAGGTGCAATTCTGAAATTTTTTGCTTTTTCCTGCTAATCCTAGCATGATAAAGAAGATTCAAAGAGAGTGAGATGCCAGCTCCTTTCATTCAGTCAGTAGCTTCAAACATTTCTGGTATATGAATAACATGATGTTTTTCAATGGCAAAAATCAATGAAAATTGTAAATGCACAAACAGTAATATCTCCACATTGCAAGGTGCAATTCTGAAATTTTTTGCTTTTTCCTGCTAATCCTAGCATGATAAAGAAGATTCAAAGAGAGTGAGATGCCAGCTCCTTTCATTCAGTCAGTAGCTTCAAATATTTCTGGTATATGAATAACATGATGTTTTTCAATGGCAAAAATCAATGAATATTGTAAATGCACAAACAGTAATATCTCCACATTGCAAGGTGCAATTCTAAAATTTTTATCTTTTTCCTGCTAATCCTAGCATGATAAAGAAGATTCAAAGAGAGTGAGATGCCAGCTCCTTTCATTCAGTCAGTAGCTTCAAACATTTCTGGACGTTTTTCAATGGCAAAAATCAATGAATATTGTAAATGCACAAACAGTAATATCTCCACATTGCAAGGTGCAATTCTGAAATTTTTTGCTTTTTCCTGCTAATCCTAGCATGATAAAGAAGATTCAAAGAGAGTGAGATGCCAGCTCCTTTCATTCAGTCAGTAGCTTCAAACATTTCTGGTATATGAATAACATGATGTTTTTCAATGGCAAAAATCAATGAATATTGTAAATGCACAAACAGTAATATCTCAACATTGCAAGGTGCAATTCTGAAATTTTTTGCTTTTTCCTGCTAATCCTAGCATGATAAAGAAGATTCAAAGAGAGTGAGATGCCAGCTCCTTTCATTCAGTCAGTAGCTTCAAACATTTCTGGACGTTTTTCAATGGCAAAAATCAATGAATATTGTAAATGCACAAACAGTAATATCTCCACATTGCAAGGTGCAATTCTGAAATTTTTTTGCTTTTTCCTGCTAATCCTAGCATGATAAAGAAGATTCAAAGAGAGTGAGATGCCAGCTCCTTTCATTCAGTCAGTAGCTTCCAACATTTCTGGACGTTTTTCAATGGCAAAAATCAATGAATATTGTAAATGCACAAACAGTAATATCTCCACATTGCAAGGTGCAATTCTGAAATTTTTTGCTTTTTCCTGCTAATCCTAGCATGATAAAGAAGATTCAAAGAGAGTGAGATGCCAGCTCCTTTGATTCAGTCAGTAGCTTCAAACATTTCTGGTATATGAATAACATGATGTTTTTCAATGGCAAAAATCAATGAATATTGTAAATGCACAAACAGTAATATCTCCACATTGCAAGGTGCAATTCTGAATTTTTTTGCTTTTTCCTGCTAATCGTAGCATGATAAAGAAGATTCAAAGAGAGTGAGATGCCAGCTCCTTTCATTCAGTCAGTAGCTTCAAACATTTCTGGACGTTTTTCAATGGCAAAAATCAATGAATATTGTAAATGCACAAACAGTAATATCTCCACATTGCAAGGTGCAATTCTGAAATTTTTTGCTTTTTCCTGCTCATCCTAGCATGATAAAGAAGATTCAAAGAGAGTGAGATGCCAGCTCCTTTCATTCAGTCAGTAGCTTCAAACATTTCTGGTATATGAATAACATGATGTTTTTCAATGGCAAAAATCAATGAATATTGTAAATGCACAAACAGTAATATCTCCACATTGCAAGGTGCAATTCTGAAATTTTTTGCTTTTTCCTGCTAATCCTAGCATGATAAAGAAGAGTCAAAGAGAGTGAGATGCCAGCTCCTTTCATTCAGTCAGTAGCTTCAAACATTTCTGGTATATGAATAACATGATGTTTTTCAATGGCAAAAATCAATGAATATTGTAAATGCACAAACAGTAATATCTCCACATTGCAAGGTGCAATTCTGAAATTTTTTGCTTTTTCCTGCTAATCCTAGCATGATAAAGAAGATTCAAAGAGAGTGAGATGCCAGCTCCTTTCATTCAGTCAGTAGCTTCAAACATTTCTGGACGTTTTTCAATGGCAAAAATCAATGAATATTGTAAATGCACAAACAGTAATATCTCCACATTGCAAGGTGCAATTCTGAAATTTTTTGCTTTTTCCTGCTAATCCTAGCATGATAAAGAAGATTCAAAGAGAGTGAGATGCCAGCTCCTTTCATTCAGTCAGTAGCTTCAAACATTTCTAGTATATGAATACCATGATGTTTTTCAATGGCAAAAATCAATGAATATTGTAAATGCACAAACAGTAATATCTCCACATTGCAAGGTGCAATTCTGAAATTTTTTGCTTTTTCCTGCTAATCCTAGCATGATAAAGAAGATTCAAAGAGAGTGAGATGCCAGCTCCTTTCATTCAGTCAGTAGCTTCAAACATTTCTGGACGTTTTTCAATGGCAAAAATCAATGAATATTGTAAATGCACAAACAGTAATATCTCCACATTGCAAGGTGCAATTCTGAAATTTTTTGCTTTTTCCTGCTAATCCTAGCATGATAAAGAAGATTCAAAGAGAGTGAGATGCCAGCTCCTTTCATTCAGTCAGTAGCTTCAAACATTTCTGGTATATGAATAACATGATGTTTTTCAATGGCAAAAATCAATGAATATTGTAAATGCACAAACAGTAATATCTCCACATTGCAAGGTGCAATTCTGAAATTTTTTGCTTTTTCCTGCTAATCCTAGCATGATAAAGAAGATTCAAAGAGAGTGAGATGCCAGCTCCTTTCATTCAGTCAGTAGCTTCAAACATTTCTGGAATATGAATAACATGATGTTTTTCAATGGCAAAAATCAATGAATATTGTAAATGCACAAACAGTAATATCTCCACATTGCAAGGTGCAATTCTGAAATTTTTTGCTTTTTCCTGCTAATCCTAGCATGATAAAGAAGATTCAAAGAGAGTGAGATGCCAGCTCCTTTCATTCAGTCAGTAGCTTCAAACATTTCTGGACGTTTTTCAATGGCAAAAATCAATGAATATTGTAAATGCACAAACAGTAATATCTCCACATTGCAAGGTGCAATTCTGAAATTTTTTGCTTTTTCCTGCTAATCCTAGCATGATAAAGAAGATTCAAAGAGAGTGAGATGCCAGCTCCTTTCATTCAGTCAGTAGCTTCAAACATTTCTGGTATATGAATAGCATGATGTTTTTCAATGGCAAAAATCAATGAATATTGTAAATGCACAAACAGTAATATCTCCACATTGCAAGGTGCAATTCTGAAATTTTTTGCTTTCTCCTGCTAATCCTAGCATGATAAAGAAGATTCAAAGAGAGTGAGATGCCAGCTCCTTTCATTCAGTCAGTAGCTTCAAACATTTCTGGACGTTTTTCAATGGCAAAAATCAATGAATATTGTAAATGCACAAACAGTAATATCTCCACATTGCAAGGTGCAATTCTGAAATTTTTTGCTTTTTCCTGCTAATCCTAGCATGATAAAGAAGATTCAAAGAGAGTGAGATGCCAGCTCCTTTCATTCAGTCAGTAGCTTCAAACATTTCTGGTATATGAATAACATGATGTTTTTCAATGGCAAAAATCAATGAATATTGTAAATGCACAAACAGTAATATCTCCACATTGCAAGGTGCAATTCTGAAATTTTTTGCTTTTTCCTGCTAATCCTAGCATGATAAAGAAGATTCAAAGAGAGTGAGATGCCAGCTCCTTTCATTCAGTCAGTAGCTTCAAACATTTCTGGTATATGAATAACATGATGTTTTTCAATGGCAAAAATCAATGAATATTGTAAATGCACAAACAGTAATATCTCCACATTGCAAGGTGCAATTCTGAAATTTTTTGCTTTTTCCTGCTAATCCTAGCACGATAAAGAAGATTCAAAGAGAGTGAGATGCCAGCTCCTTTCATTCAGTCAGTAGCTTCAAACATTTCTGGACGTTTTTCAATGGCAAAAATCAATGAATATTGTAAATGCACAAAGAGTAATATCTCCACATTGCAAGGTGCAATTCTGAAATTTTTTGCTTTTTCCTGCTAATCCTAGCATGATAAAGAAGATTCAAAGAGAGTGAGATGCCAGCTCCTTTCATTCAGTCAGTAGCTTCAAACATTTCTGGTATATGAATAACATGATGTTTTTCAATGGCAAAAATCAATGAATATTGTAAATGCACAAACAGTAATATCTCCACATTGCAAGGTGCAATTCTGAAATTTTTTGCTTTTTCCTTCTAATCCTAGCATGATAAAGAAGATTCAAAGAGAGTGAGATGCCAGCTCCTTTCATTCAGTCAGTAGCTTCAAACATTTCTGGACGTTTTTCAATGGCAAAAATCAATGAATATTGTAAATGCACAAACAGTAATATCTCCACATTGCAAGGTGCAATTCTGAAATTTTTTGCTTTTTCCTGCTAATCCTAGCATGATAAAGAAGATTCAAAGAGAGTGAGATGCCAGCTCCTTTCATTCAGTCAGTAGCTTCAAACATTTCTGGACGTTTTTCAATTGCAAAAATCAATGAATATTGTAAATGCACAAACAGTAATATCTCCACATTGCAATGTGCAATTCTGAAATTTTTTGCTTTTTCCTGCTAATCCTAGCATGATAAAGAAGATTCAAAGAGAGTGAGATGCCAGCTCCTTTCATTCAGTCAGTAGCTTCAAACATTTCTGGTATATGAATAACATGATGTTTTTCAATGGCAAAAATCAATGAATATTGTAAATGCACAAACAGTAATATCTCCACATTGCAAGGTGCAATTCTGAAATTTTTTGCTTTTTCCTGCTAATCCTAGCATGATAAAGAAGATTCAAAGAGAGTGAGATGCCAGCTCCTTTCATTCAGTCAGTAGCTTCAAACATTTCTGGAATATGAATAACATGATGTTTTTCAATGGCAAAAATCAATGAATATTGTAAATGCACAAACAGTAATATCTCCACATTGCAAGGTGCAATTCTGAAATTTTTTGCTTTTTCCTGCTAATCCTAGCATGATAAAGAAGATTCAAAGAGAGTGAGATGCCAGCTCCTTTCATTCAGTCAGTAGCTTCAAACATTTCTGGACGTTTTTCAATGGCAAAAATCAATGAATATTGTAAATGCACAAACAGTAATATCTCCACATTGCAAGGTGCAATTCTGAAATTTTTTGCTTTTTCCTGCTAATCCTAGCATGATAAAGAAGATTCAAAGAGAGTGAGATGCCAGCTCCTTTCATTCAGTCAGTAGCTTCAAACATTTCTGGTATATGAATAGCATGATGTTTTTCAATGGCAAAAATCAATGAATATTGTAAATGCACAAACAGTAATATCTCCACATTGCAAGGTGCAATTCTGAAATTTTTTGCTTTCTCCTGCTAATCCTAGCATGATAAAGAAGATTCAAAGAGAGTGAGATGCCAGCTCCTTTCATTCAGTCAGTAGCTTCAAACATTTCTGGACGTTTTTCAATGGCAAAAATCAATGAATATTGTAAATGCACAAACAGTAATATCTCCACATTGCACGGTGCAATTCTGAAATTTTTTGCTTTTTCCTGCTAATCCTAGCATGATAAAGAAGATTCAAAGAGAGTGAGATGCCAGCTCCTTTCATTCAGTCAGTAGCTTCAAACATTTCTGGTATATGAATAACATGATGTTTTTCAATGGCAAAAATCAATGAATATTGTAAATGCACAAACAGTAATATCTCCACATTGCAAGGTGCAATTCTGAAATTTTTTGCTTTTTCCTGCTAATCCTAGCACGATAAAGAAGATTCAAAGAGAGTGAGATGCCAGCTCCTTTCATTCAGTCAGTAGCTTCAAACATTTATGGACGTTTTTCAATGGCAAAAATCAATGAATATTGTAAATGCACAAAGAGTAATATCTCCACATTGCAAGGTGCAATTCTGAAATTTTTTGCTTTTTCCTGCTAATCCTAGCATGATAAAGAAGATTCAAAGAGAGTGAGATGCCAGCTCCTTTCATTCAGTCAGTAGCTTCAAACATTTCTGGTATATGAATAACATGATGTTTTTCAATGGCAAAAATTAATGAATATTGTAAATGCACAAACAGTAATATCTCCACATTGCAAGGTGCAATTCTGAAATTTTTTGCTTTTTCCTTCTAATCCTAGCATGATAAAGAAGATTCAAAGAGAGTGAGATGCCAGCTCCTTTCATTCAGTCAGTAGCTTCAAACATTTCTGGACGTTTTTCAATGGCAAAAATCAATGAATATTGTAAATGCACAAACAGTAATATCTCCACATTGCAAGGTGCAATTCTGAATTTTTTTGCTTTTTCCTGCTAATCCTAGCATGATAAAGAAGATTCAAAGAGAGTGAGATGCCAGCTCCTTTCATTCAGTCAGTAGCTTCAAACATTTCTGGACGTTTCTCAATTGCAAAAATCAATGAATATTGTAAATGCACAAACAGTAATATCTCCACATTGCAAGGTGCAATTCTGAAATTTTTTGCTTTTTCCTGCTAATCCTAGCATGATAAAGAAGATTCAAAGAGAGTGAGATGCCAGCTCCTTTCATTCAGTCAGTAGCTTCAAACATTTCTGGACGTTTTTCAATGGCAAAAATCAATGAATATTGTAAACGCACAAACAGTAATATCTCCACATTGCAAGGTGCAAATCTGAAATTTTTTGCTTTTTCCTGCTAATCCTAGCATGATAAAGAAGATTCAAAGAGAGTGAGATTCCAGCTACTTTCATTCAGTCAGTAGCTTCAAACATTTCTGGACGTTTTTCAATGGCAAAAATCAATGAATATTGTAAATGCACAAACAGTAATATCTCCACATTGCAAGGTGCAATTCTGAAATTTTTTGCTTTTTCCTGCTAATCCTAGCATGATAAAGAAGATTCAAAGAGAGTGAGATGCCAGCTCCTTTCATTCAGTCAGTAGCTTCAAACATTTCTGGTATATGAATAACATGATGTTTTTCAATGGCAAAAATCAATGAATATTGTAAATGCACAAACAGTAATATCTCCACATTGCAAGGTGCAATTCTGAAATTTTTTGCTTTTTCCTGCTAATCCTAGCATGATAAAGAAGATTCAAAGAGAGTGAGATGCCAGCTCCTTTCATTCAGTCAGTAGCTTCAAACATTTCTGGTATATGAATAACATGATGTTTTTCAATGGCAAAAATCAATGAATATTGTAAATGCACAAACAGTAATATCTCCACATTGCAAGGTGCAATTCTGAAATTTTTTGCTTTTTCCTGCTAATCCTAGCATGATAAAGAAGATTCAAAGAGAGTGAGATGCCAGCTCCTTTCATTCAGTCAGTGGCTTCAAACATTTCTGGACGTTTTTCAATGGCAAAAATCAATGAATATTGTAAATGCACAAACAGTAATATCTCCACATTGCAAGGTGCAATTCTGAAATTTTTTGCTTTTTCCTGCTAATCCTAGCATGATAAAGAAGATTCAAAGAGAGTGAGATGCCAGCTCCTTTCATTCAGTCAGTAGCTTCAAACATTTCTGGTATATGAATAACATGATGTTTTTCAATGGCAAAAATCAATGAATATTGTAAATGCACAAACAGTAATATCTCCACATTGCAAGGTGCAATTCTGAAATTTTTTGCTTTTTCCTGCTAATCCTAGCATGATAAAGAAGATTCAAAGAGAGTGAGATGCCAGCTCCTTTCATTCAGTCAGTGGCTTCAAACATTTCTGGACGTTTTTCAATGGCAAAAATCAATGAATATTGTAAATGCACAAACAGTAATATCTCCACATTGCAAGGTGCAATTCTGAAATTTTTTGCTTTTTCCTGCTAATCCTAGCATGATAAAGAAGATTCAAAGAGAGTGAGATGCCAGCTCCTTTCATTCAGTCAGTAGCTTCAAACATTTCTGGTATATGAATAACATGATGTTTTTCAATGGCAAAAATCAATGAATATTGTAAATGCACAAACAGTAATATCTCCACATTGCAAGGTGCAATTCTGAAATTTTTTGCTTTTTCCTGCTAATCCTAGCATGATAAAGAAGATTCAAAGAGAGTGAGATGCCAGCTCCTTTCATTCAGTCAGTAGCTTCAAACATTTCTGGTATATGAATAACATGATGTTTTTCAATGGCAAAAATCAATGAATATTGTAAATGCACAAACAGTAATATCTCCACATTGCAAGGTGCAATTCTGAAATTTTTTGCTTTTTCCTGCTAATCCTAGCATGATAAAGAATATTCAAAGAGAGTGAGATGCCAGCTCCTTTCATTCAGTCAGTAGCTTCAAACATTTCTGGACGTTTTTCAATGGCAAAAATCAATGAATATTGTAAATGCACAAACAGTAATATCTCCACATTGCAAGGTGCAATTCTGAAATTTTTTGCTTTTTCCTGCTAATCCTAGCATGATAAAGAAGATTCAAAGAGAGTGAGATGCCAGCTCCTTTCATTCAGTCAGTAGCTTCAAACATTTCTGGTATATGAATAACATGATGTTTTTCAATGGCAAAAATCAATGAATATTGTAAATGCACAAACAGTAATATCTCCACATTGCAATGTGCAATTCTGAAATTTTTTGCTTTTTCCTACTAATCCTAGCATGATAAAGAAGATTCAAAGAGAGTGAGATGCCAGCTCCTTTCATTCAGTCAGTAGCTTCAAACATTTCTGGACGTTTTTCAATGGCAAAAATCAATGAATATTGTAAGTGCACAAACAGTAATATCTCCACATTGCAAGGTGCAATTCTGAAATTTTTTGCTTTTTCCTGCTAATCCTAGCATGATAAAGAAGATTCAAAGAGAGTGAGATGCCAGCTCCTTTCATTCAGTCAGTAGCTTCAAACATTTCTGGATGTTTTTCAATGGCAAAAATCAATGAATATTGTAAATGCACAAACAGTAATATCTCCACATTGCAAGGTGCAATTCTGAAATTTTTTGCTTTTTCCTGCTAATCCTAGCATGATAAAGAAGATTCAAAGAGAGTGAGATGCCAGCTCCTTTCATTCAGTCAGTAGCTTCAAACATTTCTGGACGTTTTTCAATGGCAAAAATCAATGAATATTGTAAACGCACAAACAGTAATATCTCCACATTGCAAGGTGCAAATCTGAAATTTTTTGTTTTTTCCTGCTAATCCTAGCATGATAAAGAAGATTCAAAGAGAGTGAGATGCCAGCTCCTTTCATTCAGTCAGTAGCTTCAAACATTTCTGGACGTTTTTCAATGGCAAAAATCAATGAATATTGTAAATGCACAAACAGTAATATCTCCACATTGCAAGGTGCAATTCTGAAATTTTTTGCTTTTTCCTGCTAATCCTAGCATGATAAAGAAGATTCAAAGAGAGTGAGATGCCAGCTCCTTTCATTCAGTCAGTAGCTTCAAACATTTCTGGTATATGAATATCATGATGTTTTTCAATGGCAAAAATCAATGAATATTGTAGATGCACAAACAGTAATATCTCCACATTGCAAGGTGCAATTCTGAAATTTTTTGCTTTTTCCTGCTAATCCTAGCATGATAAAGAAGATTCAAAGAGAGTGAGATGCCAGCTCCTTTCATTCAGTCAGTAGCTTCAAACATTTCTGGACGTTTTTCAATGGCAAAAATCAATGAATATTGTAAATGCACAAACAGTAATATCTCCACATTGCAAGGTGCAATTCTGAAATTTTTTGCTTTTTCCTGCTAATCCTAGCATGATAAAGAAGATTCAAAGAGAGTGAGATGCCAGCTCCTTTCATTCAGTCAGTAGCTTCAAACATTTCTGGTATATGAATAACATGATGTTTTTCAATGGCAAAAATCAATGAATATTGTAAATGCACAAACAGTATTATCTCCACATTGCAAGGTGCAATTCTGAAATTTTTTGCTTTTTCCTGCTAATCCTAGCATGATAAAGAAGATTCAAAGAGAGTGAGATGCCACCTCCTTTCATTCAGTCAGTAGCTTCAAACATTTCTGGTATATGAATAACATGATGTTTTTCAATGGCAAAAATCAATGAATATTGTAAATGCACAAACAGTAATATCTCCACATTGCAAGGTGCAATTCTGAAATTTTTTGCTTTTTCCTGCTAATCCTAGCATGATAAAGAAGATTCAAAGAGAGTGAGATGCCAGCTCCTTTCATTCAGTCAGTAGCTTCAAACATTTCTGGTATATGAATAACATGATGTTTTTCAATGGCAAAAATCAATGAATATTGTAAATGCACAAACAGTAATATCTCCACATTGCAAGGTGCAATTCTGAAATTTTTTGCTTTTTCCTGCTAATCCTAGCATGATAAAGAAGATTCAAAGAGAGTGAGATGCCAGCTCCTTTCATTCAGTCAGTAGCTTCAAACATTTCTGGACGTTTTTCAATGGCAAAAATCAATGAATATTGTAAATGCACAAACAGTAATATCTCCACATTGCAAGGTGCAATTCTGAAATTTTTTGCTTTTTCCTGCTAATCCTAGCATGATAAAGAAGATTCAAAGAGAGTGAGATGCCAGCTCCTTTCATTCAGTCAGTAGCTTCAAACATTTCTGGACGTTTTTCAATGGCAAAAATCAATGAATATTGTAAATGCACAAACAGTAATATCTCCACATTGCAAGGTGCAATTCTGAAATTTTTTGCTTTTTCCTGCTAATCCTAGCATGATAAAGAAGATTCAAAGAGAGTGAGATGCCAGCTCCTTTCATTCAGTCAGTAGCTTCAAACATTTCTGGACGTTTTTCAATGGCAAAAATCAATGAATATTGTAAACGCACAAACAGTAATATCTTCACATTGCAAGTTGCAAATCTGAAATTTTTTGCTTTTTCCTGCTAATCCTAGCATGATAAAGAAGATTCAAAGAGAGTGAGATGCCAGCTCCTTTCATTCAGTCAGTAGCTTCAAACATTTCTGGACGTTTTTCAATGGCAAAAATCAATGAATATTGTAAATGCACAAACAGTAATATCTACACATTGCAAGGTGCAATTCTGAAATTTTTTGCTTTTTCCTGCTAATCCTAGCATGATAAAGAAGATTCAAAGAGAGTGAGATGCCAGCTCCTTTCATTCAGTCAGTAGCTTCAACCATTTCTGGTATATGAATAACATGATGTTTTTCAATGGCAAAAATCAATGAATATTGTAAATGCACAAACAGTAATATCTCCACATTGCAAGGTGCAATTCTGAAATTATTTGCTTTTTCCTGCTAATCCTAGCATGATAAAGAAGATTCAAAGAGAGTGAGATGCCAGCTCCTTTCATTCAGTCAGTAGCTTCAAACATTTCTGGTATATGAATAACATGATGTTTTTCAATGGCAAAAATCAATGAATATTGTAAATGCACAAACAGTAATATCTCCACATTGCAAGGTGCAATTCTGAAATTTTTTGCTTTTTCCTGCTAATCCTAGCATGATAAAGAAGATTCAAAGAGAGTGAGATGCCAGCTCCTTTCATTCAGTCAGTAGCTTCAAACATTTCTGGACGTTTTTCAATGGCAAAAATCAATGAATATTGTAAATGCACAAACAGTAATATCTCCACATTGCAAGGTGCAATTCTGAAATTTTTTGCTTTTTCCTGCTAATCCTAGCATGATAAAGAAGATTCAAAGAGAGTGAGATGCCAGCTCCTTTCATTCAGTCAGTAGCTTCAAACATTTCTGGTATATGAATAACATGATGTTTTTCAATGGCAAAAATCAATGAATATTGTAAATGCACAATCAGTAATATCTCCACATTGCAAGGTGCAATTCTGAAATTTTTTGCTTTTTCCTGCTAATCCTAGCATGATAAAGAAGATTCAAAGAGAGTGAGATGCCAGCTCCTTTCATTCAGTCAGTAGCTTCAAACATTTCTGGTATATGAATAACATGATGTTTTTCAATGGCAAAAATCAATGAATATTGTAAATGCACAAACAGTAATATCTCCACATTGCAAGGTGCAATTCTGAATTTTTTTGCTTTTTCCTGCTAATCCTAGCATGATAAAGAAGATTCAAAGAGAGTGAGATGCCAGCTCCTTTCATTCAGTCAGTAGCTTCAAACATTTCTGGTATATGAATAACATGATGTTTTTCAATGGCAAAAGTCAATGAATATTGTAAATGCACAAACAGTAATATCTCCACATTGCAAGGTGCAATTCTGAATTTTTTTGCTTTTTCCTGCTAATCCTAGCATGATAAAGAAGATTCAAAGAGAGTGAGATGCCAGCTCCTTTCATTCAGTCAGTAGCTTCAAACATTTCTGGACTTTTTTCAATGGCAAAAATCAATGAATATTGTAAATGCACAAACAGTAATATCTCCACATTGCAAGGTGCATTTCTGAAATTTTTTGCTTTTTCCTGCTAATCCTAGCATGATAGAGAAGATTCAAAGAGAGTGAGATGCCAGCTCCTTTCATTCAGTCAGTAGCTTCAAACATTTCTGGACGTTTTTCAATGGCAAAAATCAATGAATATTGTAAATGCACAAACAGTAATATCTCCACATTGCAAGGTGCAATTCTGAAATTTTTTGCTTTTTCCTGCTAATCCTAGCATGATAAAGAAGATTCAAAGAGAGTGAGATGCCAGCTCCTTTCATTCAGTCAGTAGCTTCAAACATTTCTGGTATATGAATAACTTGATGTTTTTTAATGGCAAAAATCAATGAATATTGTAAATGCACAAACAGTAATATCTCCACATTGCAAGGTGCAATTCTGAAATTTTTTGCTTTTTCCTGCTAATCCTAGCATGATAAAGAAGATTCAAAGAGAGTGAGATGCCAGCTCCTTTCATTCAGTCAGTAGCTTCAAACATTTCTGGACGTTTTTCAATGGCAAAAATCAATGAATATTGTAAATGCACAAACAGTAATATCTCCACATTGCAAGGTGCAATTCTGAAATTTTTTGCTTTTTCCTGCTAATCCTAGCATGATAAAGAAGATTCAAAGAGAGTGAGATGCCAGCTCCTTTCATTCAGTCAGTAGCTTCAAACATTTCTGGTATATGAATAACATGATGTTTTTCAATGGCAAAAATCAATGAATATTGTAAATGCACAAACAGTAATATCTCCACATTGCAAGTTGCAATTCTGAAATTTTTTGCTTTTTCCTGCTAATCCTAGCATGATAAAGAAGATTCAAAGAGAGTGAGATGCCAGCTCCTTTCATTCAGTCAGTAGCTTCAAACATTTCTGGTATATGAGTAACATGATGTTTTTCAATGGCAAAAATCAATGAATATTGTAAATGCACAAACAGTAATATCTCCACATTGCAAGGTGCAATTCTGAAATTTTTTGCTTTTTCCTGCTAATCCTAGCATGATAAAGAAGATTCAAAGAGAGTGAGATGCCAGCTCCTTTCATTCAGTTAGTAGCTTCAAACATTTCTGGACGTTTTTCAATGGCAAAAATCAATGAATATTGTAAATGCACAAACAGTAATATCTCCACATTGCAAGGTGCAATTCTGAAATTTTTTGCTTTTTCCTGCTAATCCTAGCATGATAAAGAAGATTCAAAGAGAGTGAGATGCCAGCTCCTTTCATTCAGTCAGTAGCTTCAAACATTTCTGGATGTTTTTCAATGGCAAAAATCAATGAATATTGTAAATGCACAAACAGTAATATCTCCACATTGCAAGGTGCAATTCTGAAATTTTTTGCTTTTTCCTGCTAATCCTAGCATGATAAAGAAGATACAAAGAGAGTGAGATGCCAGCTCCTTTCATTCAGTCAGTAGCTTCAAACATTTCTGGACGTTTTTCAATGGCTAAAATCAATGAATATTGTAAATGCACAAACAGTAATATCTCCACATTGCAAGGTGCAATTCTGAAATTTTTTGCTTTTTCCTGCTAATCCTAGCATGATAAAGAAGATTCAAAGAGAGTGAGATGCCAGCTCCTTTCATTCAGTCAGTAGCTTCAAACATTTCTGGTATATGAATAACATGATGTTTTTCAATGGCAAAAATCAATGAATATTGTAAATGCACAAACAGTAATATCTCCACATTGCAAGGTGCAATTCTGAAATTTTTTGCTTTTTCCTGCTAATCCTAGCATGATAAAGAAGATTCAAAGAGAGTGAGATGCCAGCTCCTTTCATTCAGTCAGTAGCTTCAAACATTTCTGGTATATGAATAACATGATGTTTTTCAATGGCAAAAATCAATGAATATTGTAAATGCACAAACAGTAATATCTCCACATTGCAAGGTGCAATTCTGAAATTTTTTGCTTTTTCCTGCTAATCCTAGCATGATAAAGAAGATTCAAAGAGAGTGAGATGCCAGCTCCTTTCATTCAGTCAGTAGCTTCAAACATTTCTGGACGTTTTTCAATGGCAAAAATCAATGAATATTGTAAATGCACAAACAGTAATATCTCCACATTGCAAGGTGCAATTCTGAAATTTTTTGCTTTTTCCTGCTAATCCTAGCATGATAAAGAAGATTCAAAGAGAGTGAGATGCCAGCTCCTTTCATTCAGTCAGTAGCTTCAAACATTTCTGGACGTTTTTCAATGGCAAAAATCAATGAATATTGTAAATGCACAAACAGTAATATCTCCACATTGCAAGGTGCAATTCTGAAATTTTTTGCTTTTTCCTGCTAATCCTAGCATGATAAAGAAGATTCAAAGAGAGTGAGATGCCAGCTCCTTTCATTCAGTCAGTAGCTTCAAACATTTCTGGACGTTTTTCAATGGCAAAAATCAATGAATATTGTAAACGCACAAACAGTAATATCTTCACATTGCAAGTTGCAAATCTGAAATTTTTTGCTTTTTCCTGCTAATCCTAGCATGATAAAGAAGATTCAAAGAGAGTGAGATGCCAGCTCCTTTCATTCAGTCAGTAGCTTCAAACATTTCTGGACGTTTTTCAATGGCAAAAATCAATGAATATTGTAAATGCACAAACAGTAATATCTACACATTGCAAGGTGCAATTCTGAAATTTTTTGCTTTTTCCTGCTAATCCTAGCATGATAAAGAAGATTCAAAGAGAGTGAGATGCCAGCTCCTTTCATTCAGTCAGTAGCTTCAACCATTTCTGGTATATGAATAACATGATGTTTTTCAATGGCAAAAATCAATGAATATTGTAAATGCACAAACAGTAATATCTCCACATTGCAAGGTGCAATTCTGAAATTATTTGCTTTTTCCTGCTAATCCTAGCATGATAAAGAAGATTCAAAGAGAGTGAGATGCCAGCTCCTTTCATTCAGTCAGTAGCTTCAAACATTTCTGGTATATGAATAACATGATGTTTTTCAATGGCAAAAATCAATGAATATTGTAAATGCACAAACAGTAATATCTCCACATTGCAAGGTGCAATTCTGAAATTTTTTGCTTTTTCCTGCTAATCCTAGCATGATAAAGAAGATTCAAAGAGAGTGAGATGCCAGCTCCTTTCATTCAGTCAGTAGCTTCAAACATTTCTGGACGTTTTTCAATGGCAAAAATCAATGAATATTGTAAATGCACAAACAGTAATATCTCCACATTGCAAGGTGCAATTCTGAAATTTTTTGCTTTTTCCTGCTAATCCTAGCATGATAAAGAAGATTCAAAGAGAGTGAGATGCCAGCTCCTTTCATTCAGTCAGTAGCTTCAAACATTTCTGGTATATGAATAACATGATGTTTTTCAATGGCAAAAATCAATGAATATTGTAAATGCACAATCAGTAATATCTCCACATTGCAAGGTGCAATTCTGAAATTTTTTGCTTTTTCCTGCTAATCCTAGCATGATAAAGAAGATTCAAAGAGAGTGAGATGCCAGCTCCTTTCATTCAGTCAGTAGCTTCAAACATTTCTGGTATATGAATAACATGATGTTTTTCAATGGCAAAAATCAATGAATATTGTAAATGCACAAACAGTAATATCTCCACATTGCAAGGTGCAATTCTGAATTTTTTTGCTTTTTCCTGCTAATCCTAGCATGATAAAGAAGATTCAAAGAGAGTGAGATGCCAGCTCCTTTCATTCAGTCAGTAGCTTCAAACATTTCTGGTATATGAATAACATGATGTTTTTCAATGGCAAAAGTCAATGAATATTGTAAATGCACAAACAGTAATATCTCCACATTGCAAGGTGCAATTCTGAAATTTTTTGCTTTTTCCTGCTAATCCTAGCATGATAAAGAAGATTCAAAGAGAGTGAGATGCCAGCTCCTTTCATTCAGTCAGTAGCTTCAAACATTTCTGGACTTTTTTCAATGGCAAAAATCAATGAATATTGTAAATGCACAAACAGTAATATCTCCACATTGCAAGGTGCATTTCTGAAATTTTTTGCTTTTTCCTGCTAATCCTAGCATGATAGAGAAGATTCAAAGAGAGTGAGATGCCAGCTCCTTTCATTCAGTCAGTAGCTTCAAACATTTCTGGACGTTTTTCAATGGCAAAAATCAATGAATATTGTAAATGCACAAACAGTAATATCTCCACATTGCAAGGTGCAATTCTGAAATTTTTTGCTTTTTCCTGCTAATCCTAGCATGATAAAGAAGATTCAAAGAGAGTGAGATGCCAGCTCCTTTCATTCAGTCAGTAGCTTCAAACATTTCTGGTATATGAATAACTTGATGTTTTTTAATGGCAAAAATCAATGAATATTGTAAATGCACAAACAGTAATATCTCCACATTGCAAGGTGCAATTCTGAAATTTTTTGCTTTTTCCTGCTAATCCTAGCATGATAAAGAAGATTCAAAGAGAGTGAGATGCCAGCTCCTTTCATTCAGTCAGTAGCTTCAAACATTTCTGGACGTTTTTCAATGGCAAAAATCAATGAATATTGTAAATGCACAAACAGTAATATCTCCACATTGCAAGGTGCAATTCTGAAATTTTTTGCTTTTTCCTGCTAATCCTAGCATGATAAAGAAGATTCAAAGAGAGTGAGATGCCAGCTCCTTTCATTCAGTCAGTAGCTTCAAACATTTCTGGTATATGAATAACATGATGTTTTTCAATGGCAAAAATCAATGAATATTGTAAATGCACAAACAGTAATATCTCCACATTGCAAGTTGCAATTCTGAAATTTTTTGCTTTTTCCTGCTAATCCTAGCATGATAAAGAAGATTCAAAGAGAGTGAGATGCCAGCTCCTTTCATTCAGTCAGTAGCTTCAAACATTTCTGGTATATGAGTAACATGATGTTTTTCAATGGCAAAAATCAATGAATATTGTAAATGCACAAACAGTAATATCTCCACATTGCAAGGTGCAATTCTGAAATTTTTTGCTTTTTCCTGCTAATCCTAGCATGATAAAGAAGATTCAAAGAGAGTGAGATGCCAGCTCCTTTCATTCAGTTAGTAGCTTCAAACATTTCTGGACGTTTTTCAATGGCAAAAATCAATGAATATTGTAAATGCACAAACAGTAATATCTCCACATTGCAAGGTGCAATTCTGAAATTTTTTGCTTTTTCCTGCTAATCCTAGCATGATAAAGAAGATTCAAAGAGAGTGAGATGCCAGCTCCTTTCATTCAGTCAGTAGCTTCAAACATTTCTGGACGTTTTTCAATGGCAAAAATCAATGAATATTGTAAATGCACAAACAGTAATATCTCCACATTGCAAGGTGCAATTCTGAAATTTTTTGCTTTTTCCTGCTAATCCTAGCATGATAAAGAAGATACAAAGAGAGTGAGATGCCAGCTCCTTTCATTCAGTCAGTAGCTTCAAACATTTCTGGACGTTTTTCAATGGCTAAAATCAATGAATATTGTAAATGCACAAACAGTAATATCTCCACATTGCAAGGTGCAATTCTGAAATTTTTTGCTTTTTCCTGCTAATCCTAGCATGATAAAGAAGATTCAAAGAGAGTGAGATGCCAGCTCCTTTCATTCAGTCAGTAGCTTCAAACATTTCTGGTATATGAATAACATGATGTTTTTCAATGGCAAAAATCAATGAATATTGTAAATGCACAAACAGTAATATCTCCACATTGCAAGGTGCAATTCTGAAATTTTTTGCTTTTTCCTGCTAATCCTAGCATGATAAAGAAGATTCAAAGAGAGTGAGATGCCAGCTCCTTTCATTCAGTCAGTAGCTTCAAACATTTCTGGTATATGAATAACATGATGTTTTTCAATGGCAAAAATCAATGAATATTGTAAATGCACAAACAGTAATATCTCCACATTGCAAGGTGCAATTCTGAAATTTTTTGCTTTTTCCTGCTAATCCTAGCATGATAAAGAAGATTCAAAGAGAGTGAGATGCCAGCTCCTTTCATTCAGTCAGTAGCTTCAAACATTTCTGGACGTTTTTCAATGGCAAAAATCAATGAATATTGTAAATGCACAAACAGTAATATCTCCACATTGCAAGGTGCAATTCTGAAATTTTTTGCTTTTTCCTGCTAATCCTAGCATGATAAAGAAGATTCAAAGAGAGTGAGATGCCAGCTCCTTTCATTCAGTCAGTAGCTTCAAACATTTCTGGACGTTTTTCAATGGCAAAAATCAATGAATATTGTAAATGCACAAACAGTAATATCTCCACATTGCAAGGTGCAATTCTGAAATTTTTTGCTTTTTCCTGCTAATCCTAGCATGATAAAGAAGATTCAAAGAGAGTGAGATGCCAGCTCCTTTCATTCAGTCAGTAGCTTCAAACATTTCTGGACGTTTTTCAATGGCAAAAATCAATGAATATTGTAAACGCACAAACAGTAATATCTTCACATTGCAAGTTGCAAATCTGAAATTTTTTGCTTTTTCCTGCTAATCCTAGCATGATAAAGAAGATTCAAAGAGAGTGAGATGCCAGCTCCTTTCATTCAGTCAGTAGCTTCAAACATTTCTGGACGTTTTTCAATGGCAAAAATCAATGAATATTGTAAATGCACAAACAGTAATATCTACACATTGCAAGGTGCAATTCTGAAATTTTTTGCTTTTTCCTGCTAATCCTAGCATGATAAAGAAGATTCAAAGAGAGTGAGATGCCAGCTCCTTTCATTCAGTCAGTAGCTTCAACCATTTCTGGTATATGAATAACATGATGTTTTTCAATGGCAAAAATCAATGAATATTGTAAATGCACAAACAGTAATATCTCCACATTGCAAGGTGCAATTCTGAAATTATTTGCTTTTTCCTGCTAATCCTAGCATGATAAAGAAGATTCAAAGAGAGTGAGATGCCAGCTCCTTTCATTCAGTCAGTAGCTTCAAACATTTCTGGTATATGAATAACATGATGTTTTTCAATGGCAAAAATCAATGAATATTGTAAATGCACAAACAGTAATATCTCCACATTGCAAGGTGCAATTCTGAAATTTTTTGCTTTTTCCTGCTAATCCTAGCATGATAAAGAAGATTCAAAGAGAGTGAGATGCCAGCTCCTTTCATTCAGTCAGTAGCTTCAAACATTTCTGGACGTTTTTCAATGGCAAAAATCAATGAATATTGTAAATGCACAAACAGTAATATCTCCACATTGCAAGGTGCAATTCTGAAATTTTTTGCTTTTTCCTGCTAATCCTAGCATGATAAAGAAGATTCAAAGAGAGTGAGATGCCAGCTCCTTTCATTCAGTCAGTAGCTTCAAACATTTCTGGTATATGAATAACATGATGTTTTTCAATGGCAAAAATCAATGAATATTGTAAATGCACAATCAGTAATATCTCCACATTGCAAGGTGCAATTCTGAAATTTTCTGCTTTTTCCTGCTAATCCTAGCATGATAAAGAAGATTCAAAGAGAGTGAGATGCCAGCTCCTTTCATTCAGTCAGTAGCTTCAAACATTTCTGGTATATGAATAACATTATGTTTTTCAATGGCAAAAATCAATGAATATTGTAAATGCACAAACAGTAATATCTCCACATTGCAAGGTGCAATTCTGAATTTTTTTGCTTTTTCCTGCTAATCCTAGCATGATAAAGAAGATTCAAAGAGAGTGAGATGCCAGCTCCTTTCATTCAGTCAGTAGCTTCAAACATTTCTGGTATATGAATAACATGATGTTTTTCAATGGCAAAAGTCAATGAATATTGTAAATGCACAAACAGTAATATCTCCACATTGCAAGGTGCAATTCTGAAATTTTTTGCTTTTTCCTGCTAATCCTAGCATGATAAAGAAGATTCAAAGAGAGTGAGATGCCAGCTCCTTTCATTCAGTCAGTAGCTTCAAACATTTCTGGACTTTTTTCAATGGCAAAAATCAATGAATATTGTAAATGCACAAACAGTAATATCTCCACATTGCAAGGTGCATTTCTGAAATTTTTTGCTTTTTCCTGCTAATCCTAGCATGATAGAGAAGATTCAAAGAGAGTGAGATGCCAGCTCCTTTCATTCAGTCAGTAGCTTCAAACATTTCTGGACGTTTTTCAATGGCAAAAATCAATGAATATTGTAAATGCACAAACAGTAATATCTCCACATTGCAAGGTGCAATTCTGAAATTTTTTGCTTTTTCCTGCTAATCCTAGCATGATAAAGAAGATTCAAAGAGAGTGAGATGCCAGCTCCTTTCATTCAGTCAGTAGCTTCAAACATTTCTGGTATATGAATAACTTGATGTTTTTTAATGGCAAAAATCAATGAATATTGTAAATGCACAAACAGTAATATCTCCACATTGCAAGGTGCAATTCTGAAATTTTTTGCTTTTTCCTGCTAATCCTAGCATGATAAAGAAGATTCAAAGAGAGTGAGATGCCAGCTCCTTTCATTCAGTCAGTAGCTTCAAACATTTCTGGACGTTTTTCAATGGCAAAAATCAATGAATATTGTAAATGCACAAACAGTAATATCTCCACATTGCAAGGTGCAATTCTGAAATTTTTTGCTTTTTCCTGCTAATCCTAGCATGATAAAGAAGATTCAAAGAGAGTGAGATGCCAGCTCCTTTCATTCAGTCAGTAGCTTCAAACATTTCTGGTATATGAATAACATGATGTTTTTCAATGGCAAAAATCAATGAATATTGTAAATGCACAAACAGTAATATCTCCACATTGCAAGTTGCAATTCTGAAATTTTTTGCTTTTTCCTGCTAATCCTAGCATGATAAAGAAGATTCAAAGAGAGTGAGATGCCAGCTCCTTTCATTCAGTCAGTAGCTTCAAACATTTCTGGTATATGAGTAACATGATGTTTTTCAATGGCAAAAATCAATGAATATTGTAAATGCACAAACAGTAATATCTCCACATTGCAAGGTGCAATTCTGAAATTTTTTGCTTTTTCCTGCTAATCCTAGCATGATAAAGAAGATTCAAAGAGAGTGAGATGCCAGCTCCTTTCATTCAGTTAGTAGCTTCAAACATTTCTGGACGTTTTTCAATGGCAAAAATCAATGAATATTGTAAATGCACAAACAGTAATATCTCCACATTGCAAGGTGCAATTCTGAAATTTTTTGCTTTTTCCTGCTAATCCTAGCATGATAAAGAAGATTCAAAGAGAGTGAGATGCCAGCTCCTTTCATTCAGTCAGTAGCTTCAAACATTTCTGGACGTTTTTCAATGGCAAAAATCAATGAATATTGTAAATGCACAAACAGTAATATCTCCACATTGCAAGGTGCAATTCTGAAATTTTTTGCTTTTTCCTGCTAATCCTAGCATGATAAAGAAGATACAAAGAGAGTGAGATGCCAGCTCCTTTCATTCAGTCAGTAGCTTCAAACATTTCTGGACGTTTTTCAATGGCTAAAATCAATGAATATTGTAAATGCACAAACAGTAATATCTCCACATTGCAAGGTGCAATTCTGAAATTTTTTGCTTTTTCCTGCTAATCCTAGCATGATAAAGAAGATTCAAAGAGAGTGAGATGCCAGCTCCTTTCATTCAGTCAGTAGCTTCAAACATTTCTGGTATATGAATAACATGATGTTTTTCAATGGCAAAAAACAATGAATATTGTAAATGCACAAACAGCAATATCTCCACATTGCAAGGTGCAATTCTGAAATTTTTTGCTTTTTCCTGCTAATTCTAGCATGATAAAGAAGATTCAAAGAGAGTGAGATGCCAGCTCCTTTCATTCAGTCAGTAGCTTCAAACATTTCTGGTATATGAATAACATGATGTTTTTCAATGGCAAAAATCAATGAATATTGTAAATGCACAAACAGTAATATCTCCACATTGCAAGGTGCAATTCTGAAATTTTTTGCTTTTTCCTGCTAATCCTAGCATGATAAAAAAGATTCAAGGAGAGTGAGATGCCAGCTCCTTTCATTCAGTCAGTAGCTTCAAACATTTCTGGACGTTTTTCAATGGCAAAAATCAATGAATATTGTAAATGCACAAACAGTAATATCTCCACATTGCAAGGTGCAATTCGGAAATTTTTACTTTTTCCTACTAATCCTAGCATGATAAAGAAGATTCAAAGAGAGTGAGATGCCAGCTCCTTTCATTCAGTCAGTAGCTTCAAACATTTCTGGTATATGAATAACATGATGTTTTTCAATGGCAAAAATCAATGAATATTGTAAATGCACAAACAGTAATATCTCCACATTGCAAGGTGCAATTCTGAAATTTTTTGCTTTTTCCTGCTAATCCTAGCATGATAAAGAAGATTCAAAGAGAGTGAGATGCCAGCTCCTTTCATTCAGTCAGTAGCTTCAAACATTTCTGGACGTTTTTCAATGGCAAAAATCAATGAATATTGTAAATGCACAAACAGTAATATCTCCACATTGCAAGGTGCAATTCTGAAATTTTTTGCTTTTTCCTGCTAATCCTAGCATGATAAAGAAGATTCAAAGAGAGTGAGATGACAGCTCCTTTCATTCAGTCAGTAGCTTCAAACATTTCTGGTATATGAATAACATGATGTTTTTCAATGGCAAAAATCAATGAATATTGTAAATGCACAAACAGTAATATCTCCACATTGCAAGGTGCAATTCTGAAATTTTTTGCTTTTTCCTGCTAATCCTAGCATGATAAAGAAGATTCTAAGAGAGTGAGATGCCAGCTCCTTTCATTCAGTCAGTAGCTTCAAACATTTCTGGTATATGAATAACATGATGTTTTTCAATGGCAAAAATCAATGAATATTTTAAATGCACAAACAGTAATATCTCCACATTGCAAGGTGCAATTCTGAAATTTTTTGCTTTTTCCTGCTAATCCTAGCATGATAAAGAAGATTCAAAGAGAGTGAGATGCCAGCTCCTTTCATTCAGTCAGTAGCTTCAAACATTTCTGGTATATGAATAACATGATGTTTTTCAATGGCAAAAATCAATGAATATTGTAAATGCACAAACAGTAATATCTCCACATTGCAAGGTGCAATTCTGAAATTTTTTGCTTTTTCCTGCTAATCCTAGCATGATAAAGAAGATTCAAAGAGAGTGAGATGCCAGCTCCTTTCATTCAGTCAGTAGCTTCAAACATTTCTTGACGTTTTTCAATGGCAAAAATCAATGAATATTGTAAATGCACAAACAGTAATATCTCCACATTGCAAGGTGCAATTCTGAAATTTTTTGCTTCTTCCTGCTAATCCTAGCATGATAAAGAAGATTCAAAGAGAGTGAGATGCCAGCTCCTTTCATTCAGTCAGTAGCTTCAAACATTTCTGGTATATGAATAACATGATGTTTTTCAATGGCAAAAATCAATGAATATTGTAAATGCACAAACAGTAATATCTCCACATTGCAAGGTGCAATTCTGAAATTTTTTGCTTTTTCCTGCTAATCCTAGCATGATAAAGAAGATTCAAAGAGAGTGAGATGCCAGCTCCTTTCATTCAGTCAGTAGCTTCAAACATTTCTGGATGTTTTTCAATGGCAAAAATGAATGAATATTGTAAATGCACAAACAGTAATATCTCCACATTGCAAGGTGCAATTCTGAAATTTTTTGCTTTTTCCTGCTAATCCTAGCATGATAAAGAAGATTCAAAGAGAGTGAGATGCCAGCTCCTTTCATTCAGTCAGTAGCTTCAAACATTTCTGGTATATGAATAACATGATGTTTTTCAATGGCAAAAATCAATGAATATTGTAAATGCACAAACAGTAATATCTCCACATTGCAAGGTGCAATTCTGAAATTTTTTGCTTTTTCCTGCTAATCCTAGCATGATAAAGAAGATTCAAAGAGAGTGAGATGCCAGCTCCTTTCATTCAGTCAGTAGCTTCAAACATTTCTTGACGCTTTTCAATGGCAAAAATCAATGAATATTGTAAATGCACAAACAGTAATATCTCCACATTGCAAGGTGCAATTCTGAAATTTTTTGCTTCTTCCTGCTAATCCTAGCATGATAAAGAAGATTCAAAGAGAGTGAGATGCCAGCTCCTTTCATTCAGTCAGTAGCTTCAAACATTTCTGGTATATGAATAACTTGATGTTTTTCAATGGCAAAAATCAATGAATATTGTAAATGCACAAACAGTAATATCTCCACATTGCAAGGTGCAATTCTGAAATTTTTTGCTATTTCCTGCTAATCCTAGCATGATAAAGAAGATTCAAAGAGAGTGAGATGCCAGCTCCTTTCATTCAGTCAGTAGCTTCAAACATTTCTGGACGTTTTTCAATGGCAAAAATCAATGAATATTGTAAATGCACAAACAGTAATATCTCCACATTGCAAGGTGCAATTCTGAAATTTTTTGCTTTTTCCTGCTAATCCTAGCATGATAAAGAAGATTCAAAGAGAGTGAGATGCCAGCTCCTTTCATTCAGTCAGTAGCTTCAAACATTTCTGGTATATGAATAACATGATGTTTTTCAATGGCAAAAATCAATGAATATTGTAAATGCACAAACAGTAATATCTCCACATTGCAAGTTGCAATTCTGAAATTTTTTGCTTTTTCCTGCTAATCCTAGCATGATAAAGAAGATTCAAAGAGAGTGAGATGCCAGCTCCTTTCATTCAGTCAGTAGCTTCAAACATTTCTGGTATATGAATAACATGATGTTTTTCAATGGCAAAAATCAATGAATATTGTAAATGCACAAACAGTAATATCTCCACATTGCAAGGTGCAATTCAGAAATTTTTTGCTTTTTCCTGCTAATCCTAGCATGATAAAGAAGATTCAAAGAGAGGGAGATGCCAGCTCCTTTCATTCAGTCAGTAGCTTCAAACATTTCTGGACGTTTTTCAATGGCAAAAATCAATGAATATTGTAAATGCACAAACAGTAATATCTCCACATTGCAAGGTGCAATTCTGAAATTTTTTGCTTTTTCCTGCTAATCCTAGCATGATAAAGAAGATTCAAAGAGAGTGAGATGCCAGCTCCTTTCATTCAGTCAGTAGCTTCAAACATTTCTGGTATATGAATAACATGATGTTTTTCAATGGCAAAAATCAATGAATATTGTAAATGCACAAACAGTAATATCTCCACATTGCAAGGTGCAATTCTGAAATTTTTTGCTTTTTCCTGCTAATCCTAGCATGATAAAGAAGATTCAAAGAGAGTGAGATGCCAGCTCCTTTCATTCAGTCAGTAGCTTCAAACATTTCTGGACGTTTTTCAATGGCAAAAATCAATGAATATTGTAAATGCACAAACAGTAATATCTCCACATTGCAAGGTGCAATTCTGAAATTTTTTGCTTTTTCCTGCTAATCCTAGAATGATAAAGAAGATTCAAAGAGAGTGAGATGCCAGCTCCTTTCATTCAGTCAGTAGCTTCAAACATTTCTGGTATATGAATAACATGATGTTTTTCAATGGCAAAAATCAATGAATATTGTAAATGCACAAACAGTAATATCTCCACATTGCAAGGTGCAATTCTGAAATTTTTTGCTTTTTCCTGCTAATCCTAGCATGATAAAGAAGATTCAAAGAGAGTGAGATGCCAGCTCCTTTCATTCAGTCAGTAGCTTCAAACATTTCTGGACGTTTTTCAATGGCAAAAATCAATGAATATTGTAAATGCACAAACAGTAATATCTCCACATTGCAAGGTGCAATTCTGAAATTTTTTGCTTTTTCCTGCTAATCCTAGCATGATAAAGAAGATTCAAAGAGAGTGAGATGCCAGCTCCTTTCATTCAGTCAGTAGCTTCAAACATTTCTGGACGTTTTTCAATGGCAAAAATCAATGAATATTGTAAATGCACAAACAGTAATATCTCCACATTGCCAGGTGCAATTCTGAAATTTTTTGCTTTTTCCTGCTAATCCTAGCATGATAAAGAAGATTCAAAGAGAGTGAGATGCCAGCTCCTTTCATTCAGTCAGTAGCTTCAAACATTTCTGGACGTTTTTCAATGGCAAAAATCAACGAATATTGTAAATGCACAAACAGTAATATCTCCACATTGCAAGGTGCAATTCTGAAATTTTTTGCTTTTTCCTGCTAATCCTAGCATGATAAAGAAGATTCAAAGAGAGTGAGATGCCAGCTCCTTTCATTCAGTCAGTAGCTTCAAACATTTCTGGTATATGAATAACATGATGTTTTTCAATGGCAAAAATCAATGAATATTGTAAATGCACAAACAGTAATATCTCCACATTGCAAGGTGCAATTCTGAAATTTTTTGCTTTTTCCTGCTAATCCTAGCATGATAAAGTAGATTCAAAGAGAGTGAGATGCCAGCTCCTTTCATTCAGTCAGTAGCTTCAAACATTTCTGGTATATGAATAACTTGATGTTTTTCAATGGCAAAAATCAATGAATATTGTAAATGCACAAACAGTAATATCTCCACATTGCAAGGTGCAATTCTGAAATTTTTTGCTTTTTCCTGCTAATCCTAGCATGATAAAGAAGATTCAAAGAGAGTGAGATGCCAGCTCCTTTCATTCAGTCAGCTGCTTCAAACATTTCTGGTATATGAATAACATGATGTTTTTCAATGGCAAAAATCAATGAATATTGTAAATGCACAAACAGTAATATCTCCACATTGCAAGGTGCAATTCTGAAATTTTTTGCTTTTTCCTGCTAATCCTAGCATGATAAAGAAGATTCAAAGAGAGTGAGATGCCAGCTCCTTTCATTCAGTCAGTAGCTTCAAACATTTCTGGACGTTTTTCAATGGCAAAAATCAATGAATATTGTAAATGCACAAACAGTAATATCTCCACATTGCAAGGTGCAATTCTGAAATTTTTTGCTTTTTCCTGCTAATCCTAGCATGATAAAGATGATTCAAAGAGAGTGAGATGCCAGCTCCCTTCATTCAGTCAGTAGCTTCAAACATTTCTGGTATATGAATAACATGATGTTTTTCAATGGCAAAAATCAATGAATATTGTAAATGCACAAACAGCAATATCTCCACATTGCAAGGTGCAATTCTGAAATTTTTTGCTTTTTCCTGCTAATCCTAGCATGATAAAGAAGATTCGAAGAGAGTGAGATGCCAGCTCCTTTCATTCAGTCAGTAGCTTCAAACATTTCTGGACGTTTTTCAATGGCAAAAATCAATGAATATTGTAAATGCACAAACAGTAATATCTCCACATTGCAAGGTGCAATTCTGAAATTTTTTGCTTTTTCCTGCTAATCCTAGCATGATAAAGAAGATTCAAAGAGAGTGAGATGCCAGCTCCTTTCATTCAGTCAGTAGCTTCAAACATTTCTGGTATATGAATAACATGATGTTTTTCAATGGCAAAAATCAATGAATATTGTAAATGCACAAACATTAATATCTCAACATTGCAAGGTGCAATTCTGAAATTTTTTGCTTTTTCCTGCTAATCCTAGCATGATAAAGAAGATTCAAAGAGAGTTAGATGCCAGCTCCTTTCATTCAGTCAGTAGCTTCAAACATTTCTGGTATATGAATAACATGATGTTTTTCAATGGCAAAAATCAATGAATATTGTAAATGCACAAACAGTAATATCTCCACATTGCAAGGTGCAATTCTGAAATTTTTTGCTTTTTCCTGCTAATCCTAGCATGATAAAGAAGATTCAAAGAGAGTGAGATGCCAGCTCCTTTCATTCATTCAGTAGCTTCAAACATTTCTGGACGTTTTTCAATGGCAAAAATCAATGAATATTGTAAATGCACAAACAGTAATATCTCCACATTGCAAGGTGCAATTCTGAAATTTTTTGCTTTTTCCTGCTAATCCTAGCATGATAAAGAAGATTCAAAGAGAGTGAGATGCCAGCTCCTTTCATTCAGTCAGTAGCTTCAAACATTTCTGGACGTTTTTCAATGGCAAAAATCAATGAATATTGTAAATGCACAAACAGTAATATCTCCACATTGCAAGGTGCAATTCTGAAATTTTTTGCTTTTTCCTGATAATCCTAGCATGATAAAGAAGATTCAAAGAGAGTGAGATGCCAGCTCCTTTCATTCAGTCAGTAGCTTCAAACATTTCTGGTATATGAATAACATGATGTTTTTCAATGGCAAAAATCAATGAATATTGTAAATGCACAAACAGTAATATCTCCACATTGCAAGGTGCAATTCTGAAATTTTTTGCTTTTTCCTGCTAATCCTAGCATGATAAAGAAGATTCAAAGAGAGTGAGATGCCAGCTCCTTTCATTCAGTCAGTAGCTTCAAACATTTCTGGACGTTTTTCAATGGCAAAAATCAATGAATATTGTAAATGCACAAACAGTAATATCTCCACATTGCAAGGTGCAATTCTGAAATTTTTTGCTTTTTCCTGCTAATCCTAGCATGATAAAGAAGATTCAAAGAGAGTGAGATGCCAGCTCCTTTCATTCAGTCAGTAGCTTCAAACATTTTTGGACGTTTTTCAATGGCAAAAATCAATGAATATTGTAAATGCACAAAGAGTAATATCTCCACATTGCCAGGTGCAATTCTGAAATTTTTTGCTTTTTCCTGCTAATCCTAGCATGATAAAGAAGATTCAAAGAGAGTGAGATGCCAGCTCCTTTCATTCAGTCAGTAGCTTCAAACATTTCTGGACGTTTTTCAATGGCAAAAATCAATGAATATTGTAAATGCACAAACAGTAATATCTCCACATTGCAAGGTGCAATTCTGAAATTTTTTGCTTTTTCCTGCTAATCCTAGCATGATAAAGAAGATTCAAAGAGAGTGAGATGCCAGCTCCTTTCATTCAGTCAGTAGCTTCAAACATTTCTGGTATATGAATAACATGATGTTTTTCAATGGCAAAAAACAATGAATATTGTAAATGCACAAACAGTAATATCTCCACATTGCAAGGTGCAATTCTGAAATTTTTTGCTTTTTCCTGCTAATCCTAGCATGATAAAGAAGATTCAAAGAGAGTGAGATGCCAGCTCCTTTCATTCAGTCAGTAGCTTCAAACATTTCTGGACGTTTTTCAATGGCAAAAATCAATGAATATTGTAAATGCACAAACAGTAATATCTCCACATTGCAAGGTGCAATTCTGAAATTTTTTGCTTTTTCCTGCTAATCCTAGCATGATAAAGTAGATTCAAAGAGAGTGAGATGCCAGCTCCTTTCATTCAGTCAGTAGCTTCAAACATTTCTGGTATATGAATAACTTGATGTTTTTCAATGGCAAAAATCAATGAATATTGTAAATGCACAAACAGTAATATCTCCACATTGCAAGGTGCAATTCTGAAATTTTTTGCTTTTTCCTGCTAATCCTAGCATGATAAAGAAGATTCAAAGAGAGTGAGATGCCAGCTCCTTTCATTCAGTCAGCAGCTTCAAACATTTCTGGTATATGAATAACATGATGTTTTTCAATGGCAAAAATCAATGAATATTGTAAATTCACAAACAGTAATATCTCCACATTGCAAGGTGCAATTCTGAAATTTTTTGCTTTTTCCTGCTAATCCTAGCATGATAAAGAAGATTCAAAGAGAGTGAGATGCCAGCTCTTTTCATTCAGTCAGTATCTTCAAACATTTCTGGTATATGAATAACATGATGTTTTTCAATGGCAAAAATCAATGAATATTGTAAATGCACAAACAGTAATATCTCCACATTGCAAGGTGCAATTCTGAAATTTTTTGCTTTTTCCTGCTAATCCTAGCATGATAAAGAAGATTCAAAGAGAGAGAGATGCCAGCTCCTTTCATTCAGTCAGTAGCTTCAAACATTTCTGGACGTTTTTCAATGGCAAAAATCAATGAATATTGTAAATGCACAAACAGTAATATCTCCACATTGCAAGGTGCAATTCTGAATTTTTTTGCTTTTTCCTGCTAATCCTAGCATGATAAAGAAGATTCAAAGAGAGTGAGATGCCAGCTCCTTTCATTCAGTCAGTAGCTTCAAACATTTCTGGTATATGAATAACATGATGTTTTTCAATGGCAAATATCAATGAATATTGTAAATGCACAAACAGTAATATCTCCACATTGCAAGTTGCAATTCTGAAATTTTTTGCTTTTTCCTGCTAATCCTAGCATGATAAAGAAGATTCAAAGAGAGTGAGATGCCAGCTCCTTTCATTCAGTCAGAAGCTTCAAACATTTCTGGACGTTTTTCAATGGCAAAAATCAATGAATATTGTAAATGCACAAACAGTAATATCTCCACATTGCAAGGTGCAATTCTGAAATTTTTTGCTTTTTCCTGCTAATCCTAGCATGATAAAGAAGATTCAAAGAGAGTGAGATGCCAGCTCCTTTCATTCAGTCAGTAGCTTCAAACATTTCTGGTATATGAATAACATGATGTTTTTCAATGGCAAAAATCAATGAATATTGTAAATGCACAAACATTAATATCTGAACATTGCAAGGTGCAATTCTGAAATTTTTTGCTTTTTCCTGCTAATCCTAGCATGATAAAGAAGATTCAAAGAGAGTTAGATGCCAGCTCCTTTCATTCAGTCAGTAGCTTCAAACATTTCTGGTATATGAATAACATGATGTTTTTCAATGGCAAAAATCAATGAATATTGTAAATGCACAAACAGTAATATCTCCACATTGCAAGGTGCAATTCTAAAATTTTTTGCTTTTTCCTGCTAATCCTAGCATGATAAAGAAGATTCAAAGAGAGTGAGATGCCAGCTCCTTTCATTCATTCAGTAGCTTCAAACATTTCTGGACGTTTTTCAATGGCAAAAATCAATGAATATTGTAAATGCACAAACAGTAATATCTCCACATTGCAAGGTGCAATTCTGAAATTTTTTGCTTTTTCCTGCTAATCCTAGCATGATAAAGAAGATTCAAAGAGAGTGAGATGCCAGCTCCTTTCATTCAGTCAGTAGCTTCAAACATTTCTGGACGTTTTTCAATGGCAAAAATCAATGAATATTGTAAATGCACAAACAGTAATATCTCCACATTGCAAGGTGCAATTCTGAAATTTTTTGCTTTTTCCTGATAATCCTAGCATGATAAAGAAGATTCAAAGAGAGTGAGATGCCAGCTCCATTCATTCAGTCAGTAGCTTCAAACATTTCTGGTATATGAATAACATGATGTTTTTCAATGGCAAAAATCAATGAATATTGTAAATGCACAAACAGTAATATCTCCACATTGCAAGGTGCAATTCTGAAATTTTTTGCTTTTTCCTGCTAATCCTAGCATGATAAAGAAGATTCGAAGATATTGAGATGCCAGCTCCTTTCATTCAGTCAGTAGCTTCAAACATTTCTGGACGTTTTTCAATGGCAAAAATCAATGAATATTGTAAATGCACAAACAGTAATATCTCCACATTGCAAGGTGAAATTCTGAAATTTTTTGCTTTTTCCTGCTAATCCTAGCATGATAAAGAAGATTCAAAGAGAGTGAGATGCCAGCTCCTTTCATTCAGTCAGTAGCTTCAAACATTTCTGGTATATGAATAACATGATGTTTTTCAATGGCAAAAACCAATGAATATTGTAAATGCACAAACAGTAATATCTCCACATTGCAAGGTGCAATTCTGAAATTTTTTGCTTTTTCCTGCTAATCCTAGCATGATAAAGAAGATTCAAAGAGAGTGAGATGCCAGCTCCTTTCATTCAGTCAGTAGCTTCAAACATTTCTGGTATATGAATAACATGATGTTTTTCAATGGCAAAAATCAATGAATATTGTAAATGCACAAACAGTAATATCTCCACATTGCGAGGTGCAATTCTGTAATTTTTTGGTTTTTCCTGCTAATCCTAGCATGATAAAGAAGATTCAAAGAGAGTGAGATGCCAGCTCCTTTCATTCAGTCAGTAGCTACAAACATTTCTGGACGTTTTTCAATGGCAAAAATCAATGAATATTGTAAATGCACAAACAGTAATATCTCCACATTGCAAGGTGCAATTCTGAAATTTTTTGCTTTTTCCTGCTAATCCTAGCATGATAAAGAAGATTCAAAGAGAGTGAGATGCCAGCTCCTTTCATTCAGTCAGTAGCTTCAAACATTTCTGGTATATGAATAACATGATGTTTTTCAATGGCAAAAATCAATGAATATTGTAAATGCACAAACAGTAATATCTCCACATTGCAAGGTGCAATTCTGAAATTTTTTGCTTTTTCCTGCTAATCCTAGCATGATAAAGAAGATTCAAAGAGAGTGAGATGCCAGCTCCTTTCATTCAGTCAGTAGCTTCAAACATTTCTGGACGTTTTCCAATGGCAAAAATCAATGAATATTGTAAATGCACAAACAGTAATATCTCCACATTGCAAGGTGCAATTCTGAAATTTTTTGCTTTTTCCTGCTAATCATAGCATGATAAAGAAGATTCAAAGAGAGTGAGATGCCAGCTCCTTTCATTCAGTCAGTAGCTTCAAACATTTCTGGTATATGAATAACATGATGTTTTTCAATGGCAAAAATCAATGAATATTGTAAATGCACAAACAGTAATATCTCCACATTGCAAGGTGCAATTCTGAAATTTTTTGCTTTTTCCTGCTAATCCTAGCATGATAAAGAAGATTCAAAGAGAGTGAGATGCCAGCTCCTTTCATTCAGTCAGTATCTTCAAACATTTCTGGTATATGAATAACATGATGTTTTTCAATGGCAAAAATCAATGAATATTGTAAATGCACAAACAGTAATATCTCCACATTGCAAGGTGCAATTCTGAAATTTTTTGCTTTTTCCTGCTAATCCTAGCATGATAAAGAAGATTCAAAGAGAGTGAGATGCCAGCTCCTTTCATTCAGTCAGTATCTTCAAACATTTCTGGTTTATGAATAACATGATGTTTTTCAATGGCAATAATCAATGAATATTGTAAATGCACAAACAGTAATATCTCCACATTGCAAGGTGCAATTATGAAATTTTTTGCTTTTTCCTGCTAATCCTAGCATGATAAAGAAGATTCAAAGAGAGTGAGATGCCAGCTCCTTTCATTCAGTCAGTATCTTCAAACATTTCTGGTATATGAATAACATGATGTTTTTCAATGGCAAAAATCAATGAATATTGTAAATGCACAAACAGTAATATCTCCACATTGCAAGGTGCAATTCTGAAATTTTTTGCTTTTTCCTGCTAATCCTAGCATGATAAAGAAGATTTAAAGAGAGTGAGATGCCAGCTCCTTTCATTCAGTCAGTAGCTTCAAACATTTCTGGACGTTTTTCAATGGCAAAAATCAATGAATATTGTAAATGCACAAACAGTAATATCTCCACATTGCAAGATGCAATTCTGAATTTTTTTGCTTTTTCCTGCTAATCCTAGCATAATAAAGAAGATTCAAAGAGAGTGAGATGCCAGCTCCTTTCATTCAGTCAGTAGCTTCAAACATTTCTGGTATATGAATAACATGATGTTTTTCAATGGCAAAAATCAATGAATATTGTAAATGCACAAACAGTAATATCTCCACATTGCAAGTTGCAATTCTGAAATTTTTTGCTTTTTCCTGCTAATCCTAGCATGATAAAGAAGATTCAAAGAGAGTGAGATGCCAGCTCCTTTCATTCAGTCAGTAGCTTCAAACATTTCTGGACGTTTTTCAATGGCAAAAATCAATGAATATTGTAAATGCACAAACAGTAATATCTCCACATTGCAAGGTGCAATTCTGAAATTTTTTGCTTTTTCCTGCTAATCCTAGCATGATAAAGATGATTCAAAGAGAGTGAGATGCCAGCTCCTTTCATTCAGTCAGTAGCTTCAAACATTTCTGGTATATGAATAACATGATGTTTTTCAATGGCAAAAATCAATGAATATTGTAAATGCACAAACAGTAATATCTCCACATTGCAAGGTGCAATTCTGAAATTTTTTGCTTTTTCCTGCTAATCCTAGCATGATAAAGAAGATTCGAAGAGAGTGAGATGCCAGCTCCTTTCATTCAGTCAGTAGTTTCAAACATTTCTGGACGTTTTTCAATGGCAAAAATCAATGAATATTGTAAATGCACGAACAGTAATATCTCCACATTGCAAGGTGCAATTCTGAAATTTTTTGCTTTTTCCTGCTAATCCTAGCATGATAAAGAAGATTCAAAGAGAGTGAGATGCCAGCTCCTTTCATTCAGTCAGTAGCTTCAAACATTTCTGGTATATGAATAACATGATGTTTTTCAATGGCAAAAATCAATGAATATTGTAAATGCACAAACATTAATATCTCCACATTGCAAGGTGCAATTCTGAAATTTTTTGCTTTTTCCTGCTAATCCTAGCATGATAAAGAAGATTCAAAGAGAGTGAGATGCCAGCTCCTTTCATTCAGTCAGTAGCTTCAAACATTTCTGGTATATGAATAACATGATGTTTTTCAATGGCAAAAATCAATGAATATTGTAAATGCACAAACAGTAATATCTCCACATTGCAAGGTGCAATTCTGAAATTTTTTGCTTTTTCCTGCTAATCCTAGCATGATAAAGAAGATTCAAAGAGATTGAGATGCCAGCTCCTTTCATTCATTCAGTAGCTTCAAACATTTCTGGACGTTTTTCAATGGCAAAAATCAATCAATATTGTAAATGCACAAACAGTAATATCTCCACATTGCAAGGTGCAATTCTGAAATTTTTTGCTTTTTCCTGCTAATCCTAGCATGATAAAGAAGATTCAAAGAGAGTGAGATGCCAGCTCCTTTCATTCAGTCAGTAGCTTCAAACATTTCTGGTATATGAATAACATGATGTTTTTCAATGGCAAAAATCAATGAATATTGTAAATGCACAAACAGTAATATCTCCACATTGCAAGGTGCAATTCTGAAATTTTTTGCTTTTTCCTGCTAATCCTAGCATGATAAAGAAGATTCAAAGAGATTGAGATGCCAGCGCCTTTCATTCAGTCAGTATCTTCAAACATTTCTGGTATATGAATAACATGATGTTTTTCAATGGCAAAAATCAATGAATATTGTAAATGCACAAACAGTAATATCTCCACATTGCAAGGTGCAATTCTGAAATTTTTTGCTTTTTCCTGCTAATCCTAGCATGATAAAGAAGATTCAAAGAGAGTGAGATGCCAGCTCCTTTCATTCAGTCAGTATCTTCAAACATTTCTGGTATATGAATAACATGATGTTTTTCAATGGCAAAAATCAATGAATATTGTAAATGCACAAACAGTAATATCTCCACATTGCAAGGTGCAATTCTGAAATTTTTTGCTTTTTCCTGCTAATCCTTGCATGATAAAGAAGATTCAAAGAGAGTGAGATGCCAGCTCCTTTCATTCAGTCAGTAGCTTCAAACATTTCTGGACGTTTTTCAATGGCAAAAATCAATGAATATTGTAGATGCACAAACAGTAATATCTCCACATTGCAAGGTGCAATTCTGAAATTTTTTGCTTTTTCCTGCTAATCCTAGCATGATAAAGAAGATTCAAAGAGAGTGAGATGCCAGCTCCTTTCATTCAGTCAGTAGCTTCAAACATTTCTGGACGTTTTTCAATGGCAAAAATCAATGAATATTGTAAATGCACAAACAGTAATATCTCCACATTGCAAGGTGCAATTCTGAAATTTTTTGCTTTTTCCTGATAATCCTAGCATGATAAAGAAGATTCAAAGAGAGTGAGATGCCAGCTCCATTCATTCAGTCAGTAGCTTCAAACATTTCTGGTATATGAATAACATGATGTTTTTCAATGGCAAAAATCAATGAATATTGTAAATGCACAAACAGTAATATCTCCACATTGCAAGGTGCAATTCTGAAATTTTTTGCTTTTTCCTGCTAATCCTAGCATGATAAAGAAGATTCGAAGATATTGAGATGCCAGCTCCTTTCATTCAGTCAGTAGCTTCAAACATTTCTGGACGTTTTTCAATGGCAAAAATCAATGAATATTGTAAATGCACAAACAGTAATATCTCCACATTGCAAGGTGAAATTCTGAAATTTTTTGCTTTTTCCTGCTAATCCTAGCATGATAAAGAAGATTCAAAGAGAGTGAGATGCCAGCTCCTTTCATTCAGTCAGTAGCTTCAAACATTTCTGGTATATGAATAACATGATGTTTTTCAATGGCAAAAACCAATGAATATTGTAAATGCACAAACAGTAATATCTCCACATTGCAAGGTGCAATTCTGAAATTTTTTGCTTTTTCCTGCTAATCCTTGCATGATAAAGAAGATTCAAAGAGAGTGAGATGCCAGCTCCTTTCATTCAGTCAGTAGCTTCAAACATTTCTGGACGTTTTTCAATGGCAAAAATCAATGAATATTGTAAATGCACAAACAGTAATATCTCCACATTGCAAGGTGCAATTCTGAAATTTTTTGCTTTTTCCTGCTAATCCTAGCATGATAAAGAAGATTCAAAGAGAGTGAGATGCCAGCTCCTTTCATTCAGTCACTAGCTTCAAACATTTCTGGTATATGAATAACATGATGTTTTTCAATGGCAAAAACCAATGAATATTGTAAATGCACAAACAGTAATATCTCCACATTGCAAGGTGAAATTCTGAAATTTTTTGCTTTTTCCTGCTAATCCTAGCATGATAAAGAAGATTCAAAGAGAGTGAGATGCCAGCTCCTTTCATTCAGTCAGTAGCTTCAAACATTTCTGGTATATGAATAACATGATGTTTTTCAATGGCAAAAACCAATGAATATTGTAAATGCACAAACAGTAATATCTCCACATTGCAAGGTGCAATTCTGAAATTTTTTCTTTTTCCTGCTAATCCTTGCATGATAAAGAAGATTCAAAGAGAGTGAGATGCCAGCTCCTTTCATTCAGTCAGTAGCTTCAAACATTTCTGGACGTTTTTCAATGGCAAAAATCAATGAATATTGTAAATGCACAAACAGTAATATCTCCACATTGCAAGGTGCAATTCTGAAATTTTTTGCTTTTTCCTGCTAATCCTAGCATGATAAAGAAGATTCAAAGAGAGTGAGATGCCAGCTCCTTTCATTCAGTCAGTAGCTTCAAACATTTCTGGTATATGAATAGCATGATGTTTTTCAATGGCAAAAATCAATGAATATTGTAAATGCACAAACAGTAATATCTCCACATTGCAAGGTGAAATTCTGAAATTTTTTGCTTTTTCCTGCTAATCCTAGCATGATAAAGAAGATTCAAAGAGAGTGAGATGCCAGCTCCTTTCATTCAGTCAGTAGCTTCAAACATTTCTGGTATATGAATAACATGATGTTTTTCAATGGCAAAAACCAATGAATATTGTAAATGCACAAACAGTAATATCTCCACATTGCAAGGTGCAATTCTGAAATTTTTTGCTTTTTCCTGCTAATCCTTGCATGATAAAGAAGATTCAAAGAGAGTGAGATGCCAGCTCCTTTCATTCAGTCAGTAGCTTCAAACATTTCTGGACGTTTTTCAATGGCAAAAATCAATGAATATTGTAAATGCACAAACAGTAATATCTCCACATTGCAAGGTGCAATTCTGAAATTTTTTGCTTTTTCCTGCTAATCCTAGCATGATAAAGAAGATTCAAAGAGAGTGAGATGCCAGCTCCTTTCATTCAGTCAGTAGCTTCAAACATTTCTGGTATATGAATAGCATGATGTTTTTCAATGGCAAAAATCAATGAATATTGTAAATGCACAAACAGTAATATCTCCACATTGCAAGGTGAAATTCTGAAATTTTTTGCTTTTTCCTGCTAATCCTACCATGATAAAGAAGATTCAAAGAGAGTGAGATGCCAGCTCCTTTCATTCAGTCAGTAGCTTCAAACATTTCTGGTATATGAATAACATGATGTTTTTCAATGGCAAAGACCAATGAATATTGTAAATGCACAAACAGTAATATCTCCACATTGCAAGGTGCAATTCTGAAATTTTTTGCTTTTTCCTGCTAATCCTTGCATGATAAAGAAGATTCAAAGAGAGTGTCATGCCAGCTCCTTTCATTCAGTCAGTAGCTTCAAACATTTCTGGACGTTTTTCAATGGCAAAAATCAATGAATATTGTAAATGCACAAACAGTAATATCTCCACATTGCAAGGTGCAATTCTGAAATTTTTTGCTTTTTCCTGCTAATCCTAGCATGATAAAGAAGATTCAAAGAGAATGAGATGCCAGCTCCTTTCATTCAGTCAGTAGCTTCAAACATTTCTGGTATATGAATAGCATGATGTTTTTCAATGGCAAAAATCAATGAATATTGTAAATGCACAAACAGTAATATCTCCACATTGCAAGGTGCAATTCTGAAATTTTTTGCTTTTTCCTGCTAATCCTAGCATGATAAAGAAGATTCAAAGAGAGTGAGATGCCAGCTCCTTTCATTCAGTCAGTAGCTTCAAACATTTCTGGTATATGAATAGCATGATGTTTTTCAATGGCAAAAATCAATGAATATTGTAAATGCACAAACAGTAATATCTCCACATTGCAAGGTGCAATTCTGAAATTTTTTGCTTTTTCCTGCTAATCCTAGCATGATAAAGAAGATTCAAAGAGAGTGAGATGCCAGCTCCTTTCATTCAGTCAGTAGCTTCAAACATTTCTGGACGTTTTTCAATGGCAAAAATCAATGAATATTGTAAATGCACAAACAGTAATATCTCCACATTGCAAGGTGAAATTCTGAAATTTTTTGCTTTTTCCTGCTAATCCTAGCATGATAAAGAAGATTCAAAGAGAGTGAGATGCCAGCTCCTTTCATTCAGTCAGTAGCTTCAAACATTTCTGGTATATGAATAACATGATGTTTTTCAATGGCAAAAACCAATGAATATTGTAAATGCACAAACAGTAATATCTCCACATTGCAAGGTGCAATTCTGAAATTTTTTGCTTTTTCCTGCTAATCCTTGCATGATAAAGAAGATTCAAAGAGAGTGAGATGCCAGCTCCTTTCATTCAGTCAGTAGCTTCAAACATTTCTGGACGTTTTTCAATGGCAAAAATCAATGAATATTGTAAATGCACAAACAGTAATATCTCCACATTGCAAGGTGCAATTCTGAAATTTTTTGCTTTTTCCTGCTAATCCTAGCATGATAAAGAAGATTCAAAGAGAGTGAGATGCCAGCTCCTTTCATTCAGTCAGTAGCTTCAAACATTTCTGGTATATGAATAGCATGATGTTTTTCAATGGCAAAAATTAATGAATATTGTAAATGCACAAACAGTAATATCTCCACATTGCAAGGTGCAATTCTGAAATTTTTTGCTTTTTCCTGCTAATCCTAGCATGATAAAGAAGATTCAAAGAGAGTGAGATGCCAGCTCCTTTCATTCAGTCAGTAGCTTCAAACATTTCTGGTATATGAATAGCATGATGTTTTTCAATGGCAAAAATCAATGAATATTGTAAATGCACAAACAGTAATATCTCCACATTGCAAGGTGCAATTCTGAAATTTTTTGCTTTTTCCTGCTAATCCTAGCATGATAAAGAAGATTCAAAGAGAGTGAGATGCCAGCTCCTTTCATTCAGTCAGTAGCTTCAAACATTTCTGGACGTTTTTCAATGGCAAAAATCAATGAATATTGTAAATGCACAAACAGTAATATCTCCACATTGCAAGGTGCAATTCTGAAATTTTTTGCTTTTTCCTGCTAATCCTAGCATGATAAAGAAGATTCAAAGAGAGTGAGATGCCAGCTCCTTTCATTCAGTCAGTAGCTTCAAACATTTCTGGTATATGAATAACATGATGTTTTTCAATGGCAAAAATCAATGAATATTGTAAATGCACAAACAGTAATATCTCCACATTGCAAGGTGCAATTCTGAAATTTTTTGCTTTTTCCTGCTAATCCTAGCATGATAAAGAAGATTCAAAGAGAGTGAGATGCCAGCTCCTTTCATTCAGTCAGTATCTTCAAACATTTCTGGTATATGAATAACATGATGTTTTTCAATGGCAAAAATCAATGAATATTGTAAATGCACAAACAGTAATATCTCCACATTGCAAGGTGCAATTCTGAAATTTTTTGCTTTTTCCTGCTAATCCTAGCATGATAAAGAAGATTCAAAGAGAGTGAGATGCCAGCTCCTTTCATTCAGTCAGTATCTTCAAACATTTCTGGTATATGAATAACATGATGTTTTTCAATGGCAATAATCAATGAATATTGTAAATGCACAAACAGTAATATCTCCACATTGCAAGGTGCTATTATGAAATTTTTTGCTTTTTCCTGCTAATCCTAGCATGATAAAGAAGATTCAAAGAGAGTGAGATGCCAGCTCCTTTCATTCAGTCAGTAGCTTCAAACATTTCTGGTATATGAATAACATGATGTTTTTCAATGGCAAAAATCAATGAATATTGTAAATGCACAAACAGTAATATCTCCACATTGCAAGGAGCAATTCTGAAATTTTTTGCTTTTTCCTGCTAATCCTAGCATGATAAAGAAGATTCAAAGAGAGTGAGATGCCAGCTCCTATCATTCAGTCAGTATCTTCAAACATTTCTGGTATATGAATAACATGATGTTTTTCAATGGCAAAAATCAATGAATATTGTAAATGCACAAACAGTAATATCTCCACATTGCAAGGTGCAATTCTGAAATTTTTTGCTTTTTCCTGCTAATCCTAGCATGATAAAGAAGATTCAAAGAGAGTGAGATGCCAGCTCCTTTCATTCAGTCAGTATCTTCAAACATTTCTGGTATATGAATAACATGATGTTTTTCAATGGCAATAATCAATGAATATTGTAAATGCACAAAGAGTAATATCTCCACATTGCAAGGTGCAATTCTGAAATTTTTTGCTTTTTCCTGCTAATCCTAGCATGATAAAGAAGATTCAAAGAGAGTGAGATGCCAGCTCCTTTCATTCAGTCAGTAGCTTCAAACATTTCTGGTATATGAATAACATGATGTTTTTCAATGGCAAAAATCAATGAATATTGTAAATGCACAAACAGTAATATCTCCACATTGCAAGGTGCAATTCTGAAATTTTTTGCTTTTTCCTGCTAATCCTAGCATGATAAAGAAGATTCAAAGAGAGTGAGATGCCAGCTCCTTTCATTCAGTCAGTAGCTTCAAACATTTCTGGTATATGAATAACATGATGTTTTTCAATGGCAAAAATCAATGAATATTGTAAATGCACAAACAGTAATATCTCCACATTGCAAGGTGCAATTCTGAAATTTTTGGCTTTTTCCTGCTAATCCTAGCATGATAAAGAAGATTCAAAGAGAGTGAGATGCCAGCTCCTTTCATTCAGTCAGTAGCTTCAAACATTTCTGGACGTTTTTCAATGGCAAAAATCAATGAATATGGTAAATGCACAAACAGTAATATCTCCACATTGCAAGGTGCAATTCTGAAATTTTTTGCTTTTTCCTGCTAATCCTAGCATGATAAAGAAGATTCAAAGAGAGTGAGATGCCAGCTCCTTTCATTCAGTCAGTAGCTTCAAACATTTCTGGTATATGAATAACATGATGTTTTTCAATGGCAAAAATCAATGAATATTGTAAATGCACAAACAGTAATATCTCCACATTGCAAGGAGCAATTCTGAAATTTTTTGCTTTTTCCTGCTAATCCTAGCATGATAAAGAAGATTCAAAGAGAGTGAGATGCCAGCTCCTTTCATTCAGTCAGTATCTTCAAACATTTCTGGTATATGAATAACATGATGTTTTTCAATGGCAAAAATCAATGAATATTGTAAATGCACAAACAGTAATATCTCCACATTGCAAGGTGCAATTCTGAAATTTTTTGCTTTTTCCTGCTAATCCTAGCATGATAAAGAAGATTCAAAGAGAGTGAGATGCCAGCTCCTTTCATTCAGTCAGTATCTTCAAACATTTCTGGTATATGAATAACATGATGTTTTTCAATGGCAATAATCAATGAATATTGTAAATGCACAAAGAGTAATATCTCCACATTGCAAGGTGCAATTCTGAAATTTTTTGCTTTTTCCTGCTAATCCTAGCATGATAAAGAAGATTCAAAGAGAGTGAGATGCCAGCTCCTTTCATTCAGTCAGTAGCTTCAAACATTTCTGGTATATGAATAACATGATGTTTTTCAATGGCAAAAATCAATGAATATTGTAAATGCACAAACAGTAATATCTCCACATTGCAAGGTGCAATTCTGAAATTTTTTGCTTTTTCCTGCTAATCCTAGCATGATAAAGAAGATTCAAAGAGAGTGAGATGCCAGCTCCTTTCATTCAGTCAGTAGCTTCAAACATTTCTGGTATATGAATAACATGATGTTTTTCAATGGCAAAAATCAATGAATATTGTAAATGCACAAACAGTAATATCTCCACATTGCAAGGTGCAATTCTGAAATTTTTGGCTTTTTCCTGCTAATCCTAGCATGATAAAGAAGATTCAAAGAGAGTGAGATGCAGGCTCCTTTCATTCAGTCAGTAGCTTCAAACATTTCTGGACGTTTTTCAATGGCAAAAATCAATGAATATGGTAAATGCACAAACAGTAATATCTCCACATTGCAAGGTGCAATTCTGAAATTTTTTGCTTTTTCCTGCTAATCCTAGCATGATAAAGAAGATTCAAAGAGAGTGAGATGCCAGCTCCTTTCATTCAGTCAGTAGCTTCAAACATTTCTGGTATATGAATAACATGATGTTTTTCAATGGCAAAAATCAATGAATATTGTAAATGCACAAACAGTAATATCTCCACATTGCAAGGTGCAATTCTGAAATTTTTTGCTTTTTCCTTCTAATCCTAGCATGATAAAGAAGATTCAAAGAGAGTGAGATGCCAGCTCCTTTCATTCAGTCAGTAGCTTCAAACATTTCTGGTATATGAATAACATGATGTTTTTCAATGGCAAAAATCAATGAATATTGTAAATGCACAAACAGTAATATCTCCACATTGCAAGGTGCAATTCTGAAATTTTTTGCTTTTTCCTGCTAATCCTAGCATGATAAAGAAGATTCAAAGAGAGTGAGATGCCAGCTCCTTTCATTCAGTCAGTAGCTTCAAACATTTCTGGTATATGAATAACATGATGTTTTTCAATGGCAAAAATCAATGAATATTGTAAATGCACAAACAGTAATATCTCCACATTGCAAGGTGCAATTCTGAAATTTTTTGCTTTTTCCTGCTAATCCTAGCATGATAAAGAAGATTCAAAGAGAGTGAGATGCCAGCTCCGTTCATTCAGTCAGTAGCTTCAAACATTTCTGGTATATGAATAACATGATGTTTTTCAATGGCAAAAATCAATGAATATTGTAAATGCACAAACAGTAATATCTCCACATTGCAAGGTGCAATTCTGAAATTTTTGGCTTTTTCCTGCTAATCCTAGCATGATAAAGAAGATTCAAAGAGAGTGAGATGCCAGCTCCTTTCATTCAGTCAGTAGCTTCAAACATTTCTGGACGTTTTTCAATGGCAAAAATCAATGAATATTGTAAATGCACAAACAGTAATATCTCCACATTGCAAGGTGCAATTCTGAAATTTTTTGCTTTTTCCTGCTAATCCTAGCATGATAAAGAAGATTCAAAGAGAGTGAGATGCCAGCTCCTTTTATTCAGTCAGAAGCTTCAAACATTTCTGGTATATGAATAACATGATGTTTTTCAATGGCAAAAATCAATGAATATTGTAAATGCACAAACAGTAATATCTCCACATTGCAAGGTGCAATTCTGAATTTTTTGGCTTTTTCCTGCTAATCCTAGCATGATAAAGAAGATTCAAAGAGAGTGAGATGCCAGCTCCTTTCATTCAGTCAGTAGCTTCAAACATTTCTGGACGTTTTTCAATGGCAAAAATCAATGAATATTGTAAATGCACAAACAGTAATATCTCCACATTGCAAGGTGCAATTCTGAAATTTTTTGCTTTTTCCTGCTAATCATAGCATGATAAAGAAGATTCAAAGAGAGTGAGATGCCAGCTCCTTTCATTCAGTCAGTAGCTTCAAACATTTCTGGTATATGAATAACATGATGTTTTTCAATGGCAAAAATCAATGAATATTGTAAATGCACAAACAGTAATATCTCCACATTGCAAGGTGCAATTCTGAAATTTTTTGCTTTTTCCTGCTAATCCTAGCATGATAAAGAAGATTCAAAGAGAGTGAGATGCCAGCTCCTTTCATTCAGTCAGTATCTTCAAACATTTCTGGTATATGAATAACATGATGTTTTTCAATGGCAAAAATCAATGAATATTGTAAATGCACAAACAGTAATATCTCCACATTGCAAGGTGCAATTCTGAAATTTTTTGCTTTTTCCTGCTAATCCTAGCATGATAAAGAAGATTCAAAGAGAGTGAGATGCCAGCTCCTTTCATTCAGTCAGTATCTTCAAACATTTCTGGTATATGAATAACATGATGTTTTTCAATGGCAATAATCAATGAATATTGTAAATGCACAAACAGTAATATCTCCACATTGCAAGGTGCAATTATGAAATTTTTTGCTTTTTCCTGCTAATCCTAGCATGATAAAGAAGATTCAAAGAGAGTGAGATGCCAGCTCCTTTCATTCAGTCAGTATCTTCAAACATTTCTGGTATATGAATAACATGATGTTTTTCAATGGCAAAAATCAATGAATATTGTAAATGCACAAACAGTAATATCTCCACATTGCAAGGTGCAATTCTGAAATTTTTTGCTTTTTCCTGCTAATCCTAGCATGATAAAGAAGATTCAAAGAGAGTGAGATGCCAGCTCCTTTCATTCAGTCAGTAGCTTCAAACATTTCTGGACGTTTTTCAATGGCAAAAATCAATGAATATTGTAAATGCACAAACAGTAATATCTCCACATTGCAAGGTGCAATTCTGAATTTTTTTGCTTTTTCCTGCTAATCCTAGCATGATAAAGAAGATTCAAAGAGAGTGAGATGCCAGCTCCTTTCATTCAGTCAGTAGCTTCAAACATTTCTGGTATATGAATAACATGATGTTTTTCAATGGCAAAAATCAATGAATATTGTAAATGCACAAACAGTAATATCTCCACATTGCAAGTTGCAATTCTGAAATTTTTTGCTTTTTCCTGCTAATCCTAGCATGATAAAGAAGATTCAAAGAGAGTGAGATGCCAGCTCCTTTCATTCAGTCAGTAGCTTCAAACATTTCTGGACGTTTTTCAATGGCAAAAATCAATGAATATTGTAAATGCACAAACAGTAATATCTCCACATTGCAAGGTGCAATTCTGAAATTTTTTGCTTTTTCCTGCTAATCCTAGCATGATAAAGATGATTCAAAGAGAGTGAGATGCCAGCTCCTTTCATTCAGTCAGTAGCTTCAAACATTTCTGGTATATGAATAACATGATGTTTTTCAATGGCAAAAATCAATGAATATTGTAAAAGCACAAACAGTAATATCTCCACATTGCAAGGTGCAATTCTGAAATTTTTTGCTTTTTCCTGCTAATCCTAGCATGATAAAGAAGATTCGAAGAGAGTGAGATGCCAGCTCCTTTCATTCAGTCAGTAGCTTCAAACATTTCTGGACGTTTTTCAATGGCAAAAATCAATGAATATTGTAAATGCACAAACAGTAATATCTCCACATTGCAACGTGCAATTCTGAAATTTTTTGCTTTTTCCTGCTAATCCTAGCATGATAAAGAAGATTCAAAGAGAGTGAGATGCCAGCTCCTTTCATTCAGTCAGTAGCTTCAAACATTTCTGGTATATGAATAACATGATGTTTTTCAATGGCAAAAATCAATGAATATTGTAAATGCACAAACATTAATATCTCCACATTGCAAGGTGCAATTCTGAAATTTTTTGCTTTTTCCTGCTAATCCTAGCATGATAAAGAAGATTCAAAGAGAGTGAGATGCCAGCTCCTTTCATTCAGTCAGTAGCTTCAAACATTTCTGGTATATGAATAACATGATGTTTTTCAATGGCAAAAATCAATGAATATTGTAAATGCACAAACAGTAATATCTCCACATTGCAAGGTGCAATTCTGAAATTTTTTGCTTTTTCCTGCTAATCCTAGCATGATAAAGAAGATTCAAAGAGAGTGAGATGCCAGCTCCTTTCATTCATTCAGTAGCTTCAAACATTTCTGGACGTTTTTCAATGGCAAAAATCAATCAATATTGTAAATGCACAAACAGTAATATCTCCACATTGCAAGGTGCAATTCTGAAATTTTTTGCTTTTTCCTGCTAATCCTAGCATGATAAAGAAGATTCAAAGAGAGTGAGATGCCAGCTCCTTTCATTCAGTCAGTAGCTTCAAACATTTCTGGTATATGAATAACATGATGTTTTTCAATGGCAAAAATCAATGAATATTGTAAATGCACAAACAGTAATATCTCCACATTGCAAGGTGCAATTCTGAAATTTTTTGCTTTTTCCTGCTAATCCTAGCATGATAAAGAAGATTCAAAGAGATTGAGATGCCAGCGCCTTTCATTCAGTCAGTATCTTCAAACATTTCTGGTATATGAATAACATGATGTTTTTCAATGGCAAAAATCAATGAATATTGTAAATGCACAAACAGTAATATCTCCACATTGCAAGGTGCAATTCTGAAATTTTTTGCTTTTTCCTGCTAATCCTAGCATGATAAAGAAGATTCAAAGAGAGTGAGATGCCAGCTCCTTTCATTCAGTCAGTATCTTCAAACATTTCTGGTATATGAATAACATGATGTTTTTCAATGGCAAAAATCAATAAATATTGTAAATGCACAAACAGTAATATCTCCACATTGCAAGGTGCAATTCTGAAATTTTTTGCTTTTTCCTGCTAATCCTTGCATGATAAAGAAGATTCAAAGAGAGTGAGATGCCAGCTCCTTTCATTCAGTCAGTAGCTTCAAACATTTCTGGACGTTTTTCAATGGCAAAAATCAATGAATATTGTAAATGCACAAACAGTAATATCTCCACATTGCAAGGTGCAATTCTGAAATTTTTTGCTTTTTCCTGCTAATCCTAGCATGATAAAGAAGATTCAAAGAGAGTGAGATGCCAGCTCCTTTCATTCAGTCAGTAGCTTCAAACATTTCTGGACGTTTTTCAATGGCAAAAATCAATGAATATTGTAAATGCACAAACAGTAATATCTCCACATTGCAAGGTGCAATTCTGAAATTTTTTGCTTTTTCCTGATAATCCTAGCATGATAAAGAAGATTCAAAGAGAGTGAGATGCCAGCTCCATTCATTCAGTCAGTAGCTTCAAACATTTCTGGTATATGAATAACATGATGTTTTTCAATGGCAAAAATCAATGAATATTGTAAATGCACAAACAGTAATATCTCCACATTGCAAGGTGCAATTCTGAAATTTTTTGCTTTTTCCTGCTAATCCTAGCATGATAAAGAAGATTCGAAGATATTGAGATGCCAGCTCCTTTCATTCAGTCAGTAGCTTCAAACATTTCTGGACGTTTTTCAATGGCAAAAATCAATGAATATTGTAAATGCACAAACAGTAATATCTCCACATTGCAAGGTGAAATTCTGAAATTTTTTGCTTTTTCCTGCTAATCCTAGCATGATAAAGAAGATTCAAAGAGAGTGAGATGCCAGCTCCTTTCATTCAGTCAGTAGCTTCAAACATTTCTGGTATATGAATAACATGATGTTTTTCAATGGCAAAAACCAATGAATATTGTAAATGCACAAACAGTAATATCTCCACATTGCAAGGTGCAATTCTGAAATTTTTTGCTTTTTCCTGCTAATCCTTGCATGATAAAGAAGATTCAAAGAGAGTGAGATGCCAGCTCCTTTCATTCAGTCAGTAGCTTCAAACATTTCTGGACGTTTTTCAATGGCAAAAATCAATGAATATTGTAAATGCACAAACAGTAATATCTCCACATTGCAAGGTGCAATTCTGAAATTTTTTGCTTTTTCCTGCTAATCCTAGCATGATAAAGAAGATTCAAAGAGAGTGAGATGCCAGCTCCTTTCATTCAGTCAGTAGCTTCAAACATTTCTGGTATATGAATAACATGATGTTTTTCAATGGCAAAAATCAATGAATATTGTAAATGCACAAACAGTAATATCTCCACATTGCGAGGTGCAATTCTGAAATTTTTTGCTTTTTCCTGCTAATCCTAGCATGATAAAGAAGATTCAAAGAGAGTGAGATGCCAGCTCCTTTCATTCAGTCAGTAGCTTCAAACATTTCTGGTATATGAATAGCATGATGTTTTTCAATGGCAAAAATCAATGAATATTGTAAATGCACAAACAGTAATATCTCCACATTGCAAGGTGCAATTCTGAAATTTTTTGCTTTTTCCTGCTAATCCTAGCATGATAAAGAAGATTCAAAGAGAGTGAGATGCCAGCTCCTTTCATTCAGTCAGTAGCTTCAAACATTTCTGGTATATGAATAGCATGATGTTTTTCAATGGCAAAAATCAATGAATATTGTAAATGCACAAACAGTAATATCTCCACATTGCAAGGTGCAATTCTGAAATTTTTTGCTTTTTCCTGCTAATCCTAGCATGATAAAGAAGATTCAAAGAGAGTGAGATGCCAGCTCCTTTCATTCAGTCAGTAGCTTCAAACATTTCTGGACGTTTTTCAATGGCAAAAATCAATGAATATTGTAAATGCACAAACAGTAATATCTCCACATTGCAAGGTGCAATTCTGAAATTTTTTGCTTTTTCCTGCTAATCCTAGCATGATAAAGAAGATTCAAAGAGAGTGAGATGCCAGCTCCTTTCATTCAGTCAGTATCTTCAAACATTTCTGGTATATGAATAACATGATGTTTTTCAATGGCAAAAATCAATGAATATTGTAAATGCACAAACAGTAATATCTCCACATTGCAAGGTGCAATTCTGAAATTTTTTGCTTTTTCCTGCTAATCCTAGCATGATAAAGAAGATTCAAAGAGAGTGAGATGCCAGCTCCTTTCATTCAGTCAGTATCTTCAAACATTTCTGGTATATGAATAACATGATGTTTTTCAATGGCAATAATCAATGAATATTGTAAATGCACAAACAGTAATATCTCCACATTGCAAGGTGCAATTATGAAATTTTTTGCTTTTTCCTGCTAATCCTAGCATGATAAAGAAGATTCAAAGAGAGTGAGATGCCAGCTCCTTTCATTCAGTCAGTAGCTTCAAACATTTCTGGTATATGAATAACATGATGTTTTTCAATGGCAAAAATCAATGAATATTGTAAATGCACAAACAGTAATATCTCCACATTGCAAGGAGCAATTCTGAAATTTTTTGCTTTTTCCTGCTAATCCTAGCATGATAAAGAAGATTCAAAGAGAGTGAGATGCCAGCTCCTATCATTCAGTCAGTATCTTCAAACATTTCTGGTATATGAATAACATGATGTTTTTCAATGGCAAAAATCAATGAATATTGTAAATGCACAAACAGTAATATCTCCACATTGCAAGGTGCAATTCTGAAATTTTTTGCTTTTTCCTGCTAATCCTAGCATGGTAAAGAAGATTCAAAGAGAGTGAGATGCCAGCTCCTTTCATTCAGTCAGTATCTTCAAACATTTCTGGTATATGAATAACATGATGTTTTTCAATGGCAATAATCAATGAATATTGTAAATGCACAAAGAGTAATATCTCCACATTGCAAGGTGCAATTCTGAAATTTTTTGCTTTTTCCTGCTAATCCTAGCATGATAAAGAAGATTCAAAGAGAGTGAGATGCCAGCTCCTTTCATTCAGTCAGTAGCTTCAAACATTTCTGGTATATGAATAACATGATGTTTTTCAATGGCAAAAATCAATGAATATTGTAAATGCACAAACATTAATATCTCCACATTGCAAGGTGCAATTCTGAAATTTTTTGCTTTTTCCTGCTAATCCTAGCATGATAAAGAAGATTCAAAGAGAGTGAGATGCCAGCTCCTTTCATTCAGTCAGTAGCTTCAAACATTTCTGGTATATGAATAACATGATGTTTTTCAATGGCAAAAATCAATGAATATTGTAAATGCACAAACAGTAATATCTCCACATTGCAAGGTGCAATTCTGAAATTTTTTGCTTTTTCCTGCTAATCCTAGCATGATAAAGAAGATTCAAAGAGAGTGAGATGCCAGCTCCTTTCATTCATTCAGTAGCTTCAAACATTTCTGGACGTTTTTCAATGGCAAAAATCAATCAATATTGTAAATGCACAAACAGTAATATCTCCACATTGCAAGGTGCAATTCTGAAATTTTTTGCTTTTTCCTGCTAATCCTAGCATGATAAAGAAGATTCAAAGAGAGTGAGATGCCAGCTCCTTTCATTCAGTCAGTAGCTTCAAACATTTCTGGTATATGAATAACATGATGTTTTTCAATGGCAAAAATCAATGAATATTGTAAATGCACAAACAGTAATATCTCCACATTGCAAGGTGCAATTCTGAAATTTTTTGCTTTTTCCTGCTAATCCTAGCATGATAAAGAAGATTCAAAGAGATTGAGATGCCAGCGCCTTTCATTCAGTCAGTATCTTCAAACATTTCTGGTATATGAATAACATGATGTTTTTCAATGGCAAAAATCAATGAATATTGTAAATGCACAAACAGTAATATCTCCACATTGCAAGGTGCAATTCTGAAATTTTTTGCTTTTTCCTGCTAATCCTAGCATGATAAAGAAGATTCAAAGAGAGTGAGATGCCAGCTCCTTTCATTCAGTCAGTATCTTCAAACATTTCTGGTATATGAATAACATGATGTTTTTCAATGGCAAAAATCAATAAATATTGTAAATGCACAAACAGTAATATCTCCACATTGCAAGGTGCAATTCTGAAATTTTTTGCTTTTTCCTGCTAATCCTTGCATGATAAAGAAGATTCAAAGAGAGTGAGATGCCAGCTCCTTTCATTCAGTCAGTAGCTTCAAACATTTCTGGACGTTTTTCAATGGCAAAAATCAATGAATATTGTAAATGCACAAACAGTAATATCTCCACATTGCAAGGTGCAATTCTGAAATTTTTTGCTTTTTCCTGCTAATCCTAGCATGATAAAGAAGATTCAAAGAGAGTGAGATGCCAGCTCCTTTCATTCAGTCAGTAGCTTCAAACATTTCTGGACGTTTTTCAATGGCAAAAATCAATGAATATTGTAAATGCACAAACAGTAATATCTCCACATTGCAAGGTGCAATTCTGAAATTTTTTGCTTTTTCCTGATAATCCTAGCATGATAAAGAAGATTCAAAGAGAGTGAGATGCCAGCTCCATTCATTCAGTCAGTAGCTTCAAACATTTCTGGTATATGAATAACATGATGTTTTTCAATGGCAAAAATCAATGAATATTGTAAATGCACAAACAGTAATATCTCCACATTGCAAGGTGCAATTCTGAAATTTTTTGCTTTTTCCTGCTAATCCTAGCATGATAAAGAAGATTCGAAGATATTGAGATGCCAGCTCCTTTCATTCAGTCAGTAGCTTCAAACATTTCTGGACGTTTTTCAATGGCAAAAATCAATGAATATTGTAAATGCACAAACAGTAATATCTCCACATTGCAAGGTGAAATTCTGAAATTTTTTGCTTTTTCCTGCTAATCGTAGCATGATAAAGAAGATTCAAAGAGAGTGAGATGCCAGCTCCTTTCATTCAGTCAGTAGCTTCAAACATTTCTGGTATATGAATAACATGATGTTTTTCAATGGCAAAAACCAATGAATATTGTAAATGCACAAACAGTAATATCTCCACATTGCAAGGTGCAATTCTGAAATTTTTTGCTTTTTCCTGCTAATCCTTGCATGATAAAGAAGATTCAAAGAGAGTGAGATGCCAGCTCCTTTCATTCAGTCAGTAGCTTCAAACATTTCTGGACGTTTTTCAATGGCAAAAATCAATGAATATTGTAAATGCACAAACAGTAATATCTCCACATTGCAAGGTGCAATTCTGAAATTTTTTGCTTTTTCCTGCTAATCCTAGCATGATAAAGAAGATTCAAAGAGAGTGAGATGCCAGCTCCTTTCATTCAGTCAGTAGCTTCAAACATTTCTGGTATATGAATAACATGATGTTTTTCAATGGCAAAAATCAATGAATATTGTAAATGCACAAACAGTAATATCTCCACATTGCGAGGTGCAATTCTGAAATTTTTTGCTTTTTCCTGCTAATCCTAGCATGATAAAGAAGATTCAAAGAGAGTGAGATGCCAGCTCCTTTCATTCAGTCAGTAGCTTCAAACATTTCTGGTATATGAATAGCATGATGTTTTTCAATGGCAAAAATCAATGAATATTGTAAATGCACAAACAGTAATATCTCCACATTGCAAGGTGCAATTCTGAAATTTTTTGCTTTTTCCTGCTAATCCTAGCATGATAAAGAAGATTCAAAGAGAGTGAGATGCCAGCTCCTTTCATTCAGTCAGTAGCTTCAAACATTTCTGGTATATGAATAGCATGATGTTTTTCAATGGCAAAAAACAATGAATATTGTAAATGCACAAACAGTAATATCTCCACATTGCAAGGTGCAATTCTGAAATTTTTTGCTTTTTCCTGCTAATCCTAGCATGATAAAGAAGATTCAAAGAGAGTGAGATGCCAGCTCCTTTCATTCAGTCAGTAGCTTCAAACATTTCTGGACGTTTTTCAATGGCAAAAATCAATGAATATTGTAAATGCACAAACAGTAATATCTCCACATTGCAAGGTGCAATTCTGAAATTTTTTGCTTTTTCCTGCTAATCCTAGCATGATAAAGAAGATTCAAAGAGAGTGAGATGCCAGCTCCTTTCATTCAGTCAGTAGCTTCAAACATTTCTGGTATATGAATAACATGATGTTTTTCAATGGCAAAAATCAATGAATATTGTAAATGCACAAACAGTAATATCTCCACATTGCAAGGTGCAATTCTGAAATTTTTTGCTTTTTCCTGCTAATCCTAGCATGATAAAGAAGATTCAAAGAGAGTGAGATGCCAGCTCCTTTCATTCAGTCAGTATCTTCAAACATTTCTGGTATATGAATAACATGATGTTTTTCAATGGCAAAAATCAATGAATATTGTAAATGCACAAACAGTAATATCTCCACATTGCAAGGTGCAATTCTGAAATTTTTTGCTTTTTCCTGCTAATCCTAGCATGATAAAGAAGATTCAAAGAGAGTGAGATGCCAGCTCCTTTCATTCAGTCAGTATCTTCAAACATTTCTGGTATATGAATAACATGATGTTTTTCAATGGCAATAATCAATGAATATTGTAAATGCACAAACAGTAATATCTCCACATTGCAAGGTGCAATTATGAAATTTTTTGCTTTTTCCTGCTAATCCTAGCATGATAAAGAAGATTCAAAGAGAGTGAGATGCCAGCTCCTTTCATTCAGTCAGTAGCTTCAAACATTTCTGGTATATGAATAACATGATGTTTTTCAATGTCAAAAATCAATGAATATTGTAAATGCACAAACAGTAATATCTCCACATTGCAAGGAGCAATTCTGAAATTTTTTGCTTTTTCCTGCTAATCCTAGCATGATAAAGAAGATTCAAAGAGAGTGAGATGCCAGCTCCTATCATTCAGTCAGTATCTTCAAACATTTCTGGTATATGAATAACATGATGTTTTTCAATGGCAAAAATCAATGAATATTGTAAATGCACAAACAGTAATATCTCCACATTGCAAGGTGCAATTCTGAAATTTTTTGCTTTTTCCTGCTAATCCTAGCATGGTAAAGAAGATTCAAAGAGAGTGAGATGCCAGCTCCTTTCATTCAGTCAGTATCTTCAAACATTTCTGGTATATGAATAACATGATGTTTTTCAATGGCAATAATCAATGAATATTGTAAATGCACAAAGAGTAATATCTCCACATTGCAAGGTGCAATTCTGAAATTTTTTGCTTTTTCCTGCTAATCCTAGCATGATAAAGAAGATTCAAAGAGAGTGAGATGCCAGCTCCTTTCATTCAGTCAGTAGCTTCAAACATTTCTGGTATATGAATAACATGATGTTTTTCAATGGCAAAAATCAATGAATATTGTAAATGCACAAACAGTAATATCTCCACATTGCAAGGTGCAATTCTGAAATTTTTTGCTTTTTCCTGCTAATCCTAGCATGATAAAGAAGATTCAAAGAGAGTGAGATGCCAGCTCCTTTCATTCAGTCAGTAGCTTCAAACATTTCTGGTATATGAATAACATGATGTTTTTCAATGGCAAAAATCAATGAATATTGTAAATGCACAAACAGTAATATCTCCACATTGCAAGGTGCAATTCTGAAATTTTTGGCTTTTTCCTGCTAATCCTAGCATGATAAAGAAGATTCAAAGAGAGTGAGATGCCAGCTCCTTTCATTCAGTCAGTAGCTTCAAACATTTCTGGACGTTTTTCAATGGCAAAAATCAATGAATATGGTAAATGCACAAACAGTAATATCTCCACATTGCAAGGTGCAATTCTGAAATTTTTTGCTTTTTCCTGCTAATCCTAGCATGATAAAGAAGATTCAAAGAGAGTGAGATGCCAGCTCCTTTCATTCAGTCAGTAGCTTCAAACATTTCTGGTATATGAATAACATGATGTTTTTCAATGGCAAAAATCAATGAATATTGTAAATGCACAAACAGTAATATCTCCACATTGCAAGGAGCAATTCTGAAATTTTTTGCTTTTTCCTGCTAATCCTAGCATGATAAAGAAGATTCAAAGAGAGTGAGATGCCAGCTCCTTTCATTCAGTCAGTATCTTCAAACATTTCTGGTATATGAATAACATGATGTTTTTCAATGGCAAAAATCAATGAATATTGTAAATGCACAAACAGTAATATCTCCACATTGCAAGGTGCAATTCTGAAATTTTTTGCTTTTTCCTGCTAATCCTAGCATGATAAAGAAGATTCAAAGAGAGTGAGATGCCAGCTCCTTTCATTCAGTCAGTATCTTCAAACATTTCTGGTATATGAATAACATGATGTTTTTCAATGGCAATAATCAATGAATATTGTAAATGCACAAAGAGTAATATCTCCACATTGCAAGGTGCAATTCTGAAATTTTTTGCTTTTTCCTGCTAATCCTAGCATGATAAAGAAGATTCAAAGAGAGTGAGATGCCAGCTCCTTTCATTCAGTCAGTAGCTTCAAACATTTCTGGTATATGAATAACATAATGTTTTTCAATGGCAAAAATCAATGAATATTGTAAATGCACAAACAGTAATATCTCCACATTGCAAGGTGCAATTCTGAAATTTTTTGCTTTTTCCTGCTAATCCTAGCATGATAAAGAAGATTCAAAGAGAGTGAGATGCCAGCTCCTTTCATTCAGTCAGTAGCTTCAAACATTTCTGGTATATGAATAACATGATGTTTTTCAATGGCAAAAATCAATGAATATTGTAAATGCACAAACAGTAATATCTCCACATTGCAAGGTGCAATTCTGAAATTTTTGGCTTTTTCCTGCTAATCCTAGCATGATAAAGAAGATTCAAAGAGAGTGAGATGCAGGCTCCTTTCATTCAGTCAGTAGCTTCAAACATTTCTGGACGTTTTTCAATGGCAAAAATCAATGAATATGGTAAATGCACAAACAGTAATATCTCCACATTGCAAGGTGCAATTCTGAAATTTTTTGCTTTTTCCTGCTAATCCTAGCATGATAAAGAAGATTCAAAGAGAGTGAGATGCCAGCTCCTTTCATTCAGTCAGTAGCTTCAAACATTTCTGTTATATGAATAACATGATGTTTTTCAATGGCAAAAATCAATGAATATTGTAAATGCACAAACAGTAATATCTCCACATTGCAAGGTGCAATTCTGAAATTTTTTGCTTTTTCCTTCTAATCCTAGCATGATAAAGAAGATTCAAAGAGAGTGAGATGCCAGCTCCTTTCATTCAGTCAGTAGCTTCAAACATTTCTGGTATATGAATAACATGATGTTTTTCAATGGCAAAAATCAATGAATATTGTAAATGCACAAACAGTAATATCTCCACATTGCAAGGTGCAATTCTGAAATTTTTTGCTTTTTCCTGCTAATCATAGCATGATAAAGAAGATTCAAAGAGAGTGAGATGCCAGCTCCTTTCATTCAGTCAGTAGCTTCAAACATTTCTGGTATATGAATAACATGATGTTTTTCAATGGCAAAAATCAATGAATATTGTAAATGCACAAACAGTAATATCTCCACATTGCAAGGTGCAATTCTGAAATTTTTTGCTTTTTCCTGCTAATCCTAGCATGATAAAGAAGATTCAAAGAGAGTGAGATGCCAGCTCCGTTCATTCAGTCAGTAGCTTCAAACATTTCTGGTATATGAATAACATGATGTTTTTCAATGGCAAAAATCAATGAATATTGTAAATGCACAAACAGTAATATCTCCACATTGCAAGGTGCAATTCTGAAATTTTTGGCTTTTTCCTGCTAATCCTAGCATGATAAAGAAGATTCAAAGAGAGTGAGATGCCAGCTCCTTTCATTCAGTCAGTAGCTTCAAACATTTCTGGACGTTTTTCAATGGCAAAAATCAATGAATATTGTAAATGCACAAACAGTAATATCTCCACATTGCAAGGTGCAATTCTGAAATTTTTTGCTTTTTCCTGCTAATCCTAGCATGATAAAGAAGATTCAAAGAGAGTGAGATGCCAGCTCCTTTTATTCAGTCAGAAGCTTCAAACATTTCTGGTATATGAATAACATGATGTTTTTCAATGGCAAAAATCAATGAATATTGTAAATGCACAAACAGTAATATCTCCACATTGCAAGGTGCAATTCTGAATTTTTTGGCTTTTTCCTGCTAATCCTAGCATGATAAAGAAGATTCAAAGAGAGTGAGATGCCAGCTCCTTTCATTCAGTCAGTAGCTTCAAACATTTCTGGACGTTTTTCAATGGCAAAAATCAATGAATATTGTAAATGCACAAACAGTAATATCTCCACATTGCAAGGTGCAATTCTGAAATTTTTTGCTTTTTCCTGCTAATCCTAGCATGATAAAGAAGATTCAAAGAGAGTGAGATGCCAGCTCCTTTCATTCAGTCAGTAGCTTCAAATATTTCTGGTATATGAATAACATGATGTTTTTCAATGGCAAAAATCAATGAATATTGTAAATGCACAAACAGTAATATCTCCACATTGCAAGGTGCAATTCTGAAATTTTTTGCTTTTTCCTGCTAATCCTAGCATGATAAAGAAGATTCAAAGAGAGTGAGATGCCAGCTCCTTTCATTCAGTCAGTATCTTCAAACATTTCTGGTATATGAATAACATGATGTTTTTCAATGGCAAAAATCAATGAATATTGTAAATGCACAAACAGTAATATCTCCACATTGCAAGGTGCAATTCTGAAATTTTTTGCTTTTTCCTGCTAATCCTAGCATGATAAAGAAGATTCAAAGAGAGTGAGATGCCAGCTCCTTTCATTCAGTCAGTAGCTTCAAACATTTCTGGTATATGAATAACATGATGTTTTTCAATGGCAAAAATCAATGAATATTGTAAATGCACAAACAGTAATATCTCCACATTGCAAGGTGCAATTCTGAAATTTTTTGCTTTTTCCTGCTAATCCTAGCATGATAAAGAAGATTCAAAGAGAGTGAGATGCCAGCTCCTTTCATTCAGTCAGTAGCTTCAAACATTTCTGGACGTTTTTCAATGGCAAAAATCAATGAATATTGTAAATGCACAAACAGTAATATCTCCACATTGCAAGGTGCAATTCTGAAATTTTTTTGCTTTTTCCTGCTAATCCTAGCATGATAAAGAAGATTCAAAGAGAGTGAGATGCCAGCTCCTTTCATTCAGTCAGTAGCTTCAAACATTTCTGGTATATGAATAACATGATGTTTTTCAATGGCAAAAATCAATGAATATTGTAAATGCACAAACAGTAATATCTCCACATTGCAAGGTGCAATTCTGAAATTTTTTGCTTTTTCCTGCTAATCCTAGCATGATAAAGAAGATTCAAAGAGAGTGAGATGCCAGCTCCTTTCATTCAGTCAGTAGCTTCAAACATTTCTGGTATATGAATAACATGATGTTTTTCAATGGCAAAAATCAATGAATATTGTAAATGCACAAACAGTAATATCTCCACATTGCAAGGTGCAATTCTGAAATTTTTTGCTTTTCCCTGCTAATCCTAGCATGATAAAGAAGATTCAAAGAGAGTGAGATGCCAGCTCCTTTCATTCAGTCAGTAGCTTCAAACATTTCTGGTATATGAATAACATGATGTTTTTCAATGGCAAAAATCAATGAATATTGTAAATGCACAAACAGTAATATCTCCACATTGCAAGGTGCAATTCTGAAATTTTTTGCTTTTTCCTGCTAATCCTAGCATGATAAAGAAGATTCAAAGAGAGTGAGATGCCAGCTCCTTTCATTCAGTCAGTAGCTTCAAACATTTCTGGACGTTTTTCAATGACAAAAATCAATGAATATTGTAAATGCACAAAGAGTAATATCTCCACATTGCAAGGTGCAATTCTGAAATTTTTTGCTTTTTCCTGCTAATCGTAGCATGATAAAGAAGATTCAAAGAGAGTGAGATGCCAGCTCCTTTCATTCAGTCAGTAGCTTCAAACATTTCTGGTATATGAATAACATGATGTTTTTCAATGGCAAAAATCAATGAATATTGTAAATGCACAAACAGTAATATCTCCACATTGCAAGGTGCAATTCTGAAATTTTTTGCTTTTTCCTGCTAATCCTAGCATGATAAAGAAGATTCAAAGAGAGTGAGATGCCAGCTCCTTTCAGTCAGTCAGTAGCTTCAAACATTTCTGGACGTTTTTCAATGGCAAAAATCAATGAATATTGTAAATGCACAAACAGTAATATCTCCACATTGCAAGGTGCAATTCTGAAATTTTTTGCTTTTTCCTGCTAATCCTAGCATGATAAAGAAGATTCAAAGAGAGTGAGATGCCAGCTCCTTTCATTCAGTCAGTAGCTTCAAACATTTCTGGACGTTTTTCAATGGCAAAAATCAATGAATATTGTAAATGCACAAACAGTAATATCTTCACATTGCAAGGTGCAATTCTGAAATTTTTTGCTTTTTCCTGCTAATCCTAGCATGATAAAGAAGATTCAAAGAGAGTGAGATGCCAGCTCCTTTCATTCAGTCAGTAGCTTCAAACATTTCTGGTATATGAATAACATGATGTTTTTCAATGGCAAAAATCAATGAATATTGTAAATGCACAAACACTAATATCTCCACATTGCAAGGTGCAATTCTGAAATTTTTTGCTTTTTCCTGCTAATCCTAGCATGATAAAGAAGATTCAAAGAGAGTGAGATGCCAGCTCCTTTCATTCAGTCAGTAGCTTCAAACATTTCTGGTATATGAATAACATGATGTTTTTCAATGGCAAAAATCAATGAATATTGTAAATGCACAAACAGTAATATCTCCACATTGCAAGGTGCAATTCTGAAATTTTTTGCTTTTTCCTGCTAATCCTAGCATGATAAAGAAGATTCAAAGAGAGTGAGATGCCAGCTCCTTTCATTCAGTCAGTAGCTTCAAACATTTCTGGACGTTTTTCAATGGCAAAAATCAATGAATATTGTAAATGCACAAACAGTAATATCTCCACATTGCAAGGTGCAATTCTGAAATTTTTTGCTTTTTCCTGCTAATCCTAGCATGATAAAGAAGATTCAAAGAGAGTGAGATGCCAGCTCCTTTCATTCAGTCAGTAGCTTCAAACATTTCTGGACGTTTTTCAATGGCAAAAATCAATGAATATTGTAAATGCACAAACAGTAATATCTCCACATTGCAAGGTGCAATTCTGAAATTTTTTGCTTTTTCCTGCTAATCCTAGCATGATAAAGAAGATTCAAAGAGAGTGAGATGCCAGCTCCTTTCATTCAGTCAGTAGCTTCAAACATTTCTGGTATATGAATAACATGATGTTTTTCAATGGCAAAAATCAATGAATATTGTAAATGCACAAACAGTAATATCTCCACATTGCAAGGTGCAATTCTGAAATTTTTTGCTTTTTCCTGCTAATCCTAGCATGATAAAGAAGACTCAAAGAGAGTGAGATGCCAGCTCCTTTCATTCAGTCAGTAGCTTCAAACATTTCTGGACGTTTTTCAATGGCAAAAATCAATGAATATTGTAAATGCACAAACAGTAATATCTCCACATTGCAAGGTGCAATTCTGAAATTTTTTGCTTTTTCCTGCTAATCCTAGCATGATAAAGAAGATTCAAAGAGAGTGAGATGCCAGCTCCTTTCATTCAGTCAGTAGCTTCAAACATTTCTGGACGTTTTTCAATGGCAAAAATCAATGAATATTGTAAATGCACAAACAGTAATATCTCCACATTGCAAGGTGCAATTCTGAAATTTTTTGCTTTTTCCTGCTAATCCTAGCATGATAAAGAAGATTCAAAGAGAGTGAGATGCCAGCTCCTTTCATTCAGTCAGTAGCTTCAAACATTTCTGGTATATGAATAACATGATGTTTTTCAATGGCAAAAATCAATGAATATTGTAAATGCACAAACAGTAATATCTCCACATTGCAAGGTGCAATTCTGAAATTTTTTGCTTTTTCCTGCTAATCCTAGCATGATAAAGAATACTCAAAGAGAGTGAGATGCCAGCTCCTTTCATTCAGTCAGTAGCTTCAAACATTTCTGGACGTTTTTCAATGGCAAAAATCAATGAATATTGTAAATGCACAAACAGTAATATCTCCACCTTGCAAGGTGCAATTCTGAAATTTTTTGCTTTTTCCTGCTAATCCTAGCATCATAAAGAAGATTCAAAGAGAGTAAGATGCCAGCTCCTTTCATTCAGTCAGTAGCTTCAAACATTTCTGGACGTTTTTCAATGGCAAAAATCAATGAATATTGTAAATGCACAAACAGTAATATCTCCACATTGCAAGGTGCAATTCTGAAATTTTTTGCTTTTTCCTGCTAATCCTAGCATGATAAAGAAGATTCAAAGAGAGTGAGATGCCAGCTCCTTTCATTCAGTCAGTAGCTTCAAACATTTCTGGACGTTTTTCAATGGCAAAAATCAATGAATATTGTAAATGCACAAACAGTAATATCTCCACATTGCAAGGTGCAATTCTGAAATTTTTTGCTTTTTCCTGCTAATCCTAGCATGATAAAGAAGATTCAAAGAGAGTGAGATGCCGGCTCCTTTCATTCAGTCAGTAGCTTCAAACATTTCTGGACGTTTTTCAATGGCAAAAATCAATGAATATTATAAATGCACAAACAGTAATATCTCCACATTGCAAGGTGCAATTCTGAAATTTTTTGCTTTTTCCTGCTAATCCTAGCATGATAAAGAAGATTCAAAGAGAGTGAGATGCCAGCTCCTTTCATTCAGTCAGTAGCTTCAAACATTTCTGGTATATGAATAACATGATGTTTTTCAATGGCAAAAATCAATGAATATTGTAAATGCACAAACAGTAATATCTCCACATTGCAAGGTGCAATTCTGAAATTTTTTGCTTTTTCCTGCTAATCCTAGCATGATAAAGAAGATTCAAAGAGAGTGAGATGCCAGCTCCTTTCATTCAGTCAGTAGCTTCAAACATTTCTGGACGTTTTTCAATGGCAAAAATCAATGAATATTGTAAATGCACAAACAGTAATATCTCCACATTGCAAGGTGCAATTCTGAAATTTTTTGCTTTTTCCTGCTAATCCTAGCATGATAAAGAAGATTCAAAGAGAGTGAGATGCCAGCTCCTTTCATTCAGTCAGTAGCTTCAAACATTTCTGGACGTTTTTCAATGGCAAAAATCAATGAATATTGTAAATGCACAAACAGTAATATCTCCACATTGCAAGGTGCAATTCTGAAATTTTTTGCTTTTTCCTGCTAATCCTAGCATGATAAAGAAGATTCAAAGAGAGTGAGATGCCAGCTCCTTTCATTCAGTCAGTAGCTTCAAACATTTCTGGACGTTTTTCAATGGCAAAAATCAATGAATATTGTAAATGCACAAACAAGGTGCAATTCTGCAAGGTGCAATTCTGAAATTTTTTGCTTTTTCCTGCTAATCCTAGCATGATAAAGAAGATTCAAAGAGAGTGAGATGCCAGCTCCTTTCATTCAGTCAGTAGCTTCAAACATTTCTGGTATATGAATAACATGATGTTTTTCAATGGCAAAAATCAATGAATATTGTAAATGCACAAACAGTAATATCTCCACATTGCAAGGTGCAATTCTGAAATTTTTTGCTTTTTCCTGCTAATCCTAGCATGATAAAGAAGATTCAAAGAGAGTGAGATGCCAGCTCCTTTCATTCAGTCAGTAGCTTCAAACATTTCTGGACGTTTTTCAATGGCAAAAATCAATGAATATTGTAAATGCACAAACAGTAATATCTCCACATTGCAAGGTGAAATTCTGAAATTTTTTGCTTTTTCCTGCTAATCCTAGCATGATAAAGAAGATTCAAAGAGAGTGAGATGCCAGCTCCTTTCATTCAGTCAGTAGCTTCAAACATTTCTGGACGTTTTTCAATGGCAAAAATCAATGAATATTGTAAATGCACAAACAGTAATATCTCCACATTGCAAGGTGCAATTCTGAAATTTTTTGCTTTTTCCTGCTAATCCTAGCATGATAAGGAAGATTCAAAAAGAGTGAGATGCCAGCTCCTTTCATTCAGTCAGTAGCTTCAAACATTTCTGGTATATGAATAACATGATGTTTTTCAATGGCAAAAATCAATGAATATTGTAAATGCACAAACAGTAATATCTCCACATTGCAAGGTGCAATTCTGAAATTTTTTGCTTTTTCCTGCTAATCCTAGCATGATAAAGAAGATTCAAAGAGAGTGAGATGCCAGCTCCTTTCATTCAGTCAGTAGCTTCAAACATTTCTGGACGTTTTTCAATGGCAAAAATCAATGAATATTGTAAATGCACAAACAGTAATATCTCCACATTGCAAGGTGCAATTCTGAAATTTTTTGCTTTTTCCTGCTAATCCTAGCATGTCAAAGAAGATTCAAAGAGAGTGAGATGCCAGCTCCTTTCATTCAGTCAGTAGCTTCAAACATTTCTGGTATATGAATAACATGATGTTTTTCAATGGCAAAAATCAATGAATATTGTAGATGCACAAACACTAATATCTCCACATTGCAAGGTGCAATTCTGAAATTTTTTGCTTTTTCCTGCTAATCCTAGCATGATAAAGAAGATTCAAAGAGAGTGAGATGCCAGCTCCTTTCATTCAGTCAGTAGCTTCAAACATTTCTGGACGTTTTTCAATGGCAAAAATCAATGAATATTGTAAATGCACAAACAGTAATATCTCCACATTGCAAGGTGCAATTCTGAATTTTTTTGCTTTTTCCTGCTAATCCTAGCATGATAAAGAAGATTCAAAGAGAGTGAGATGCCAGCTCCTTTCATTCAGTCAGTAGCTTCAAACATTTCTGGACGTTTTTCAATGGCAAAAATCAATGAATATTGTAAATGCACAAACAGTAATATCTCCACATTGCAAGGTGCAATTCTGAAATTTTTTGCTTTTTCCTGCTAATCCTAGCATGATAAAGAAGATTCAAAGAGAGTGAGATGCCAGCTCCTTTCATTCAGTCAGTAGCTTCAAACATTTCTGGACGTTTTTCAATGGCAAAAATCAATGAATATTGTAAATGCACAAACAGTAATATCTCCACATTGCAAGGTGCAATTCTGAAATTTTTTGCTTTTTCCTGCTAATCCTAGCATGATAAAGAAGATTCAAAGAGAGTGAGATGCCAGCTCCTTTCATTCAGTCAGTAGCTTCAAACATTTCTGGTATATGAATAACATGATGTTTTTCAATGGCAAAAATCAATGAATATTGTAAATGCACAAACAGTAATATCTCCACATTGCAAGGTGCAATTCTGAAATTTTTTGCTTTTTCCTGCTAATCCTAGCATGATAAAGAAGACTCAAAGAGAGTGAGATGCCAGCTCCTTTCATTCAGTCAGTAGCTTCAAACATTTCTGGACGTTTTTCAATGGCAAAAATCAATGAATATTGTAAATGCACAAACAGTAATATCTCCACATTGCAAGGTGCAATTCTGAAATTTTTTGCTTTTTCCTGCTAATCCTAGCATGATAAAGAAGATTCAAAGAGAGTGAGATGCCAGCTCCTTTCATTCAGTCAGTAGCTTCAAACATTTCTGGACGTTTTTCAATGGCAAAAATCAATGAATATTGTAAATGCACAAACAGTAATATCTCCACATTGCAAGGTGCAATTCTGAAATTTTTTGCTTTTTCCTGCTAATCCTAGCATGATAAAGAAGATTCAAAGAGAGTGAGATGCCAGCTCCTTTCATTCAGTCAGTAGCTTCAAACATTTCTGGTATATGAATAACATGATGTTTTTCAATGGCAAAAATCAATGAATATTGTAAATGCACAAACAGTAATATCTCCACATTGCAAGGTGCAATTCTGAAATTTTTTGCTTTTTCCTGCTAATCCTAGCATGATAAAGAATACTCAAAGAGAGTGAGATGCCAGCTCCTTTCATTCAGTCAGTAGCTTCAAACATTTCTGGACGTTTTTCAATGGCAAAAATCAATGAATATTGTAAATGCACAAACAGTAATATCTCCACCTTGCAAGGTGCAATTCTGAAATTTTTTGCTTTTTCCTGCTAATCCTAGCATCATAAAGAAGATTCAAAGAGAGTAAGATGCCAGCTCCTTTCATTCAGTCAGTAGCTTCAAACATTTCTGGACGTTTTTCAATGGCAAAAATCAATGAATATTGTAAATGCACAAACAGTAATATCTCCACATTGCAAGGTGCAATTCTGAAATTTTTTGCTTTTTCCTGCTAATCCTAGCATGATAAAGAAGATTCAAAGAGAGTGAGATGCCAGCTCCTTTCATTCAGTCAGTAGCTTCAAACATTTCTGGACGTTTTTCAATGGCAAAAATCAATGAATATTGTAAATGCACAAACAGTAATATCTCCACATTGCAAGGTGCAATTCTGAAATTTTTTGCTTTTTCCTGCTAATCCTAGCATGATAAAGAAGATTCAAAGAGAGTGAGATGCCGGCTCCTTTCATTCAGTCAGTAGCTTCAAACATTTCTGGACGTTTTTCAATGGCAAAAATCAATGAATATTATAAATGCACAAACAGTAATATCTCCACATTGCAAGGTGCAATTCTGAAATTTTTTGCTTTTTCCTGCTAATCCTAGCATGATAAAGAAGATTCAAAGAGAGTGAGATGCCAGCTCCTTTCATTCAGTCAGTAGCTTCAAACATTTCTGGTATATGAATAACATGATGTTTTTCAATGGCAAAAATCAATGAATATTGTAAATGCACAAACAGTAATATCTCCACATTGCAAGGTGCAATTCTGAAATTTTTTGCTTTTTCCTGCTAATCCTAGCATGATAAAGAAGATTCAAAGAGAGTGAGATGCCAGCTCCTTTCATTCAGTCAGTAGCTTCAAACATTTCTGGACGTTTTTCAATGGCAAAAATCAATGAATATTGTAAATGCACAAACAGTAATATCTCCACATTGCAAGGTGCAATTCTGAAATTTTTTGCTTTTTCCTGCTAATCCTAGCATGATAAAGAAGATTCAAAGAGAGTGAGATGCCAGCTCCTTTCATTCAGTCAGTAGCTTCAAACATTTCTGGACGTTTTTCAATGGCAAAAATCAATGAATATTGTAAATGCACAAACAGTAATATCTCCACATTGCAAGGTGCAATTCTGAAATTTTTTGCTTTTTCCTGCTAATCCTAGCATGATAAAGAAGATTCAAAGAGAGTGAGATGCCAGCTCCTTTCATTCAGTCAGTAGCTTCAAACATTTCTGGACGTTTTTCAATGGCAAAAATCAATGAATATTGTAAATGCACAAACAAGGTGCAATTCTGCAAGGTGCAATTCTGAAATTTTTTGCTTTTTCCTGCTAATCCTAGCATGATAAAGAAGATTCAAAGAGAGTGAGATGCCAGCTCCTTTCATTCAGTCAGTAGCTTCAAACATTTCTGGTATATGAATAACATGATGTTTTTCAATGGCAAAAATCAATGAATATTGTAAATGCACAAACAGTAATATCTCCACATTGCAAGGTGCAATTCTGAAATTTTTTGCTTTTTCCTGCTAATCCTAGCATGATAAAGAAGATTCAAAGAGAGTGAGATGCCAGCTCCTTTCATTCAGTCAGTAGCTTCAAACATTTCTGGACGTTTTTCAATGGCAAAAATCAATGAATATTGTAAATGCACAAACAGTAATATCTCCACATTGCAAGGTGAAATTCTGAAATTTTTTGCTTTTTCCTGCTAATCCTAGCATGATAAAGAAGATTCAAAGAGAGTGAGATGCCAGCTCCTTTCATTCAGTCAGTAGCTTCAAACATTTCTGGACGTTTTTCAATGGCAAAAATCAATGAATATTGTAAATGCACAAACAGTAATATCTCCACATTGCAAGGTGCAATTCTGAAATTTTTTGCTTTTTCCTGCTAATCCTAGCATGTCAAAGAAGATTCAAAGAGAGTGAGATGCCAGCTCCTTTCATTCAGTCAGTAGCTTCAAACATTTCTGGTATATGAATAACATGATGTTTTTCAATGGCAAAAATCAATGAATATTGTAGATGCACAAACACTAATATCTCCACATTGCAAGGTGCAATTCTGAAATTTTTTGCTTTTTCCTGCTAATCCTAGCATGATAAAGAAGATTCAAAGAGAGTGAGATGCCAGCTCCTTTCATTCAGTCAGTAGCTTCAAACATTTCTGGACGTTTTTCAATGGCAAAAATCAATGAATATTGTAAATGCACAAACAGTAATATCTCCACATTGCAAGGTGCAATTCTGAATTTTTTTGCTTTTTCCTGCTAATCCTAGCATGATAAAGAAGATTCAAAGAGAGTGAGATGCCAGCTCCTTTCATTCAGTCAGTAGCTTCAAACATTTCTGGACGTTTTTCAATGGCAAAAATCAATGAATATTGTAAATGCACAAACAGTAATATCTCCACATTGCAAGGTGCAATTCTGAAATTTTTTGCTTTTTCCTGCTAATCCTAGCATGATAAAGAAGATTCAAAGAGAGTGAGATGCCAGCTCCTTTCATTCAGTCAGTAGCTTCAAACATTTCTGGACGTTTTTCAATGGCAAAAATCAATGAATATTGTAAATGCACAAACAGTAATATCTCCACATTGCAAGGTGCAATTCTGAAATTTTTTGCTTTTTCCTGCTAATCCTAGCATGATAAAGAAGATTCAAAGAGAGTGACATGCCAGCTCCTTTCATTCAGTCAGTAGCTTCAAACATTTCTGGACGTTTTTCAATGGCAAAAATCAATGAATATTGTAAATGCACAAACAGTAATATCTCCACATTGCAAGGTGCAATTCTGAAATTTTTTGATTTTTCCTGCTAATCCTAGCATGATAAAGAAGATTCAAAGAGAGTGAGATGCCAGCTCCTTTCATTCAGTCAGTAGCTTCAAACATTTCTGGACGTTTTTCAATGGCAAAAATCAACGAATATTGTAAATGCACAAACAGTAATATCTCCACATTGCAAGGTGCAATTCTGCAATTTTTTGCTTTTTCCTGCTAATCCTAGCATGATAAAGAAGATTCAAAGAGAGTGAGATGCCAGCTCCTTTCATTCAGTCAGTGGCTTCAAACATTTCTGGTATATGAATAACATGATGTTTTTCAATGGCAAAAATCAATGAATATTGTAAATGCACAAACAGTAATATCGCCACATTGCAAGGTGCAATTCTGAAATTTTTTGCTTTTTCCTGCTAATCCTAGCATGATAAAGAAGATTCAAAGAGAGTGAGATGACAGCTCCTTTCATTCAGTCAGTAGCTTCAAACATTTCTGGTATATGAATAACATGATGTTTTTCAATGGCAAAAATCAATGAATATTGTAAATGCACAAACAGTAATATCTCCACATTGCAAGGTGCAATTCTGAATTTTTTTGCTTTTTCCTGCTAATCCTAGCATGATAAAGAAGATTCAAAGAGAGTGAGATGCCAGCTCCTTTCATTCAGTCAGTAGCTTCAAACATTTCTGGACGTTTTTCAAGGGCAAAAATCAATGAATATTGTAAATGCACAAACAGTAATATCTCCACATTGCAAGGTGCAATTCTGAAATGTTTTGCTTTTTCCTGCTAATCCTAGCATGATAAAGAAGATTCAAAGAGAGTGAGATGCCAGCTCCTTTCATTCAGTCAGTAGCTTCAAACATTTCTGGTATATGAATAACATGATGTTTTTCAATGGCAAAAATCAATGAATATTGTAAATGCACAAACAGTAATATCTCCACATTGCAAGGTGCAATTCTGAAATTTTTTGCTTTTTCCTGCTAATCCTAGCATGATAAAGAAGATTCAAAGAGAGTGAGATGCCAGCTCCTTTCATTCAGTCAGTAGCTTCAAACATTTCTGGACGTTTTTCAATGGCAAAAATCAATGAATATTGTAAATGCACAAACAGTAATATCTCCACATTGCAAGGTGCAATTCTGAAATTTTTTGCTTTTTCCTGCTAATCCTAGCATGATAAAGAAGATTCAAAGAGAGTGAGATGCCAGCTCCTTTCATTCAGTCAGTAGCTTCAAACATTTCTGGACGTTTTTCAATGGCAAAAATCAATGAATATTGTAAATGCACAAACAGTAATATCTCCACATTGCAAGGTGCAATTCTGAAATTTTTTGCTTTTTCCTGCTAATCCTAGCATGATAAAGAAGATTCAAAGAGAGTGAGATGCCAGCTCCTTTCATTCAGTCAGTAGCTTCAAACATTTCTGGATGTTTTTCAATGGCAAAAATCAATGAATATTGTAAATGCACAAACAGTAATATCTCCACATTGCAAGGTGCAATTCTGAAATTTTTTGCTTTTTCCTGCTAATCCTAGCATGATAAAGAAGATTCAAAGAGAGTGAGATGCCAGCTCCTTTCATTCAGTCAGTAGCTTCAAACATTTCTGGACGTTTTTCAATGGCAAAAATCAATGAATATTGTAAATGCACAAACAGTAATATCTCCACATTGCAAGGTGCAATTCTGAAATTTTTTGCTTTTTCCTGCTAATCCTAGCATGATAAAGAAGATTCAAAGAGAGTGAGATGCCAGCTCCTTTCATTCAGTCAGTAGCTTCAAACATTTCTGGACGTTTTTCAATGGCAAAAATCAATGAATATTGTAAATGCACAAACAGTAATATCTCCACATTGCAAGGTGCAATTCTGAAATTTTTTGCTTTTTCCTGCTAATCCTAGCATGATAAAGAAGATTCAAAGAGAGTGAGATGCCAGCTCCTTTCATTCAGTCAGTAGCTTCAAACATTTCTGGTATATGAATAACATGATGTTTTTCAATGGCAAAAATCAATGAATATTGTAAATGCACAAACAGTAATATCTCCACATTGCAAGGAGCAATTCTGAATTTTTTTGCTTTTTCCTGCTAATCCTAGCATGATAAAGAAGATTCAAAGAGAGTGAGATGCCAGCTCCTTTCATTCAGTCAGTAGCTTCAAACATTTCTGGACGTTTTTCAATGGCAAAAATCAATGAATATTGTAAATGCACAAACAGTAATATCTCCACATTGCAAGGTGCAATTCTGAAATGTTTTGCTTTTTCCTGCTAATCCTAGCATGATAAAGAAGATTCAAAGAGAGTGAGATGCCAGCTCCTTTCATTCAGTCAGTAGCTTCAAACATTTCTGGTATATGAATAACATGATGTTTTTCAATGGCAAAAATCAATGAATATTGTAAATGCACAAACAGTAATATCTCCACATTGCAAGGTGCAATTCTGAAATTTTTTGCTTTTTCCTGCTAATCCTAGCATGATAAAGAAGATTCAAAGAGAGTGAGATGCCAGCTCCTTTCATTCAGTCAGTAGCTTCAAACATTTCTGGACGTTTTTCAATGGCAAAAATCAATGAATATTGTAAATGCACAAACAGTAATATCTCCACATTGCAAGGTGCAATTCTGAAATTTTTTGCTTTTTCCTGCTAATCCTAGCATGATAAAGAAGATTCAAAGAGAGTGAGATGCCAGCTCCTTTCATTCAGTCAGTAGCTTCAAACATTTCTGGACGTTTTTCAATGGCAAAAATCAATGAATATTGTAAATGCACAAACAGTAATATCTCCACATTGCAAGGTTGCAATTCTGAAATTTTTAGCTTTTTCCTGCTAATCCTAGCATGATAAAGAAGATTCAAAGAGAGTGAGATGCCAGCTCCTTTCATTCAGTCAGTAGCTTCAAACATTTCTGGACGTTTTTCAATGGCAAAAATCAATGAATATTGTAAATGCACAAACAGTAATATCTCCACATTGCAAGGTGCAATTCTGAAATTTTTTGCTTTTTCCTGCTAATCCTAGCATGATAAAGAAGATTCAAAGAGAGTGAGATGCCAGCTCCTTTCATTCAGTCAGTAGCTTCAAACATTTCTGGACGTTTTTCAATGGCAAAAATCAATGAAAATTGTAAATGCACAAACAGTAATATCTCCACATTGCAAGGTGCAATTCTGAAATTTTTTGCTTTTTCCTGCTAATCCTAGCATGATAAAGAAGATTCAAAGAGAGTGAGATGGCAGCTCCTTTCATTCAGTCAGTAGCTTCAAACATTTCTGGACGTTTTTCAATGGCAAAAATCAATGAATATTGTAAACGCACAAACAGTAATATCTCCACATTGCAAGGTGCAATTCTGAAATTTTTTGCTTTTTCCTGCTAATCCTAGCATGATAAAGAAGATTCAAAGAGAGTGAGATGCCAGATCCTTTCATTCAGTCAGTAGCTTCAAACATTTCTGGTATATGAATAACATGATGTTTTTCAATGGCAAAAATCAATGAATATTGTAAATGCACAAACAGTAATATCTCCACATTGCAAGGTGCAATTCTGAAATTTTTTGCTTTTTCCTGCTAATCCTAGCATGATAAAGAAGATTCAAAGAGAGTGAGATGCGAGCTACTTTCATTCAGTCAGCAGCTTCAAACATTTCTGGACGTTTTTCAATGGCAAAAATCAATGAATATTGTAAATGCACAAACAGTAATATCTCCACATTGCAAGGCGCAATTCTGAAATTTTTTGCTTTTTCCTGCTAATCCTAGCATGATAAAGAAGATTCAAAGAGAGAGAGATGCCAGCTCCTTTCATTCAGTCAGTAGCTTCAAACATTTCTGGTATATGAATAACATGATGTTTTTCAATGGCAAAAATCAATGAATATTGTAAATGCACAAACAGTAATATCTCCACATTGCAAGGTGCAATTCTGAAATTTTTTGCTTTTTCCTGCTAATCCTAGCATGATAAAGAAGATTCAAAGAGAGTGAGATGCCAGCTCCTTTCATTCAGTCAGTAGCTTCAAACATTTCTGGTATATGAATAACATGATGTTTTTCAATGGCAAAAATCAAAGAATATTGTAAATGCACAAACAGTAATATCTCCACATTGCAAGGTGCAATTCTGAAATTTTTTGCTTTTTCCTGCTAATCCTAGCATGATAAAGAAGATTCAAAGAGAGTGAGATGCCAGCTCCTTTCATTCAGTCAGTAGCTTCAAACATTTCTGGACGTTTTTCAATGGCAAAAATCAATGAATATTGTAAATGCACAAACAGTAATATCTCCACATTGCAAGGTGCAATTCTGAAATTTTTTGCTTTTTCCTGCTAATCCTAGCATGATAAAGAAGATTCAAAGAGAGTGAGATGCCAGCTCCTTTCATTCAGTCAGTAGCTTCAAACATTTCTGGTATATGAATAACATGATGTTTTTCAATGGCAAAAATCAATGAATATTGTAAATGCACAAACAGTAATATCTCCACATTGCAAGGTGCAATTCTGAAATTTTTTGCTTTTTCCTGCTAATCCTAGCATGATAAAGAAGATTCAAAGAGAGTGAGATGCCAGCTCCTTTCATTCAGTCAGTAGCTTCAAACATTTCTGGTATATGAATAACATGATGTTTTTCAATGGCAAAAATCAATGAATATTGTAAATGCACAAACAGTAATATCTCCACATTGCAAGGTGCAATTCTGAAATTTTTTTCTTTTTCCGCTAATCCTAGCATGATAAAGAAGATTCAAAGAGAGTGAGATGCCAGCTCCTTTCATTCAGTCAGTAGCTTCAAACATTTCTGGACGTTTTTCAATGGCAAAAATCAATGAATATTGTAAATGCACAAACAGTAATATCTCCACATTGCAAGGTGCAATTCTGAAATTTTTTGCTTTTTCCTGCTAATCCTAGCATGATAAAGAAGATTCAAAGAGAGTGAGATGCCAGCTCCTTTCATTCATTCAGTAGCTTCAAACATTTCTGGTATATGAATAACATGATGTTTTTCAATGGCAAAAATCAATGAATATTGTAAATGCACAAACAGTAATATCTCCACATTGCAAGGTGCAATTCTGAAATTTTTTGCTTTTTCCTGCTAATCCTAGCATGATAAAGAAGGTTCAAAGAGAGTGAGATGCCAGCTCCTTTCATTCAGTCAGTAGCTTCAAACATTTCTGGACGTTTTTCAATGGCAAAAATCAATGAATATTGTAAATGCACAAACAGTAATATCTCCACATTGCAAGGTGCAATTCTGAAATGTTTTGCTTTTTCCTGCTAATCCTAGCATGATAAAGAAGATTCAAAGAGAGTGAGATGCCAGCTCTTTTCATTCAGTCAGTAGCTTCAAACATTTCTGGTATATGAATAACATGATGTTTTTCAATGGCAAAAATCAATGAATATTGTAAATGCACAAACAGTAATATCTCCACATTGCAAGGTGCAATTCTGAAATTTTTTGCTTTTTCCTGCTAATCCTAGCATGATAAAGAAGATTCAAAGAGAGTGAGATGCCAGCTCCTTTCATTCAGTCAGTAGCTTCAAACATTTCTGGACGTTTTTCAATGGCAAAAATGAATGAATATTGTAAATGCACAAACAGTAATATCTCCACATTGCAAGGTTCAATTCTGAAATTTTTTGCTTTTTCCTGCTAATCCTAGCATGATAAAGAAGATTCAAAGAGAGTGAGATGCCAGCTCCTTTCATTCAGTCAGTAGCTTCAAACATTTCTGGACGTTTTTCAATGGCAAAAATCAATGAATATTGTAAATGCACAAACAGTAATATCTCCACATTGCAAGGTGCAATTCTGAAATTTTTTGCTTTTTCCTGCTAATCCTAGCATGATAAAGAAGATTCAAAGAGAGTGAGATGCCAGCTCCTTTCATTCAGTCAGTAGCTTCAAACATTTCTGGACGTTTTTCAATGGCAAAAATCAATGAAAATTGTAAATGCACAAACAGTAATATCTCCACATTGCAAGGTGCAATTCTGAAATTTTTTGCTTTTTCCTGCTAATCCTAGCATGATAAAGAAGATTCAAAGAGAGTGAGATGCCAGCTCCTTTCATTCAGTCAGTAGCTTCAAACATTTCTGGACGTTTTTCAATGGCAAAAATCAATGAATATTGTAAACGCACAAACAGTAATATCTCCACATTGCAAGGTGCAATTCTGAAATTTTTTGCTTTTTCCTGCTAATCCTAGCATGATAAAGAAGATTCAAAGAGAGTGAGATGCCAGCTCCTTTCATTCAGTCAGTAGCTTCAAACATTTCTGGTATATGAATAACATGATGTTTTTCAATGGCAAAAATCAATGAATATTGTAAATGCACAAACAGTAATATCTCCACATTGCAAGGTGCAATTCTGAAATTTTTTGCTTTTTCCTGCTAATCCTAGCATGATAAAGAAGATTCAAAGAGAGTGAGATGCCAGCTCCTTTCATTCAGTCAGTAGCTTCAAACATTTCTGGACGATTTTCAATGGCAAAAATCAATGAATATTGTAAATGCACAAACAGTAATATCTCCACATTGCAAGGTGCAATTCGGAAATGTTTTGCTTTTTCCTGCTAATCCTAGCATGATAAAGAAGATTCAAAGAGAGTGAGATGCCAGCTCCTTTCATTCAGTCAGTAGCTTCAAACATTTCTGGTATATGAATAACATGATGTTTTTCAATGGCAAAAATCAATGAATATTGTAAATGCACAAACAGTAATATCTCCACATTACAAGGTGCAATTCTGAAATTTTTTGCTTTTTCCTGCTAATCCTAGCATGATAAAGAAGATTCAAAGAGAGTGAGATGCCAGCTCCTTTCATTCAGTCAGTAGCTTCAAACATTTCTGGACGTTTTTCAATGGCAAAAATGAATGAATATTGTAAATGCACAAACAGTAATATCTCCACATTGCAAGGTGCAATTCTGAAATTTTTTGCTTTTTCCTGCTAATCCTAGCATGATAAAGAAGATTCAAAGAGAGTGAGATGCCAGCTCCTTTCATTCAGTCAGTAGCTTCAAACATTTCTGGACGTTTTTCAATGGAAAAAATCAATGAATATTGTAAATACACAAACAGTAATATCTCCACATTGCAAGGTGCAATTCTGAAATTTTTTGCTTTTTCCTGCTAATCCTAGCATGATAAAGAAGATTCAAAGAGAGTGAGATGCCAGCTCCTTTCATTCAGTCAGTAGCTTCAAACATTTCTGGACGTTTTTCAATGGCAAAAATCAATGAAAATTGTAAATGCACAAACAGTAATATCTCCACATTGCAAGGTGCAATTCTGAAATTTTTTGCTTTTTCCTGCTAATCCTAGCATGGTAAAGAAGATTCAAAGAGAGTGAGATGCCAGCTCCTTTCATTCAGTCAGTAGCTTCAAACATTTCTGGACGTTTTTCAATGGCAAAAATCAATGAATATTGTAAACGCACAAACAGTAATATCTCCACATTGCAAGGTGCAATTCTGAAATTTTTTGCTTTTTCCTGCTAATCCTAGCATGATAAAGAAGATTCAAAGAGAGTGAGATGCCAGCTCCTTTCATTCAGTCAGTAGCTTCAAACATTTCTGGTATATGAATAACATGATGTTTTTCAATGGCAAAAATCAATGATTATTGTAAATGCACAAACAGTAATATCTCCACATTGCAAGGTGCAATTCTGAAATTTTTTGCTTTTTCCTGCTAATCCTAGCATGATAAAGAAGATTCAAAGAGAGTGAGATGCCAGCTCCTTTCATTCAGTCAGTAGCTTCAAACATTTCTGGACGTTTTTCAATCGCAAAAATCAATGAATATTGTAAATGCACAAACAGTAATATCTCCACATTGCAATGTGCAATTCTGAAATTTTTTGCTTTTTCCTGCTAATCCTAGCATGATAAAGAAGATTCAAAGAGAGTGAGATGCCAGCTCCTTTCATTCAGTCAGTAGCTTCAAACATTTCTGGACGTTTTTCAATGGCAAAAATCAATGAATATTGTAAACGCACAAACAGTAATATCTCCACATTGCAAGGTGCAATTCTGAAATTTTTTGCTTTTTCCTGCTAATCCTAGCATGATAAAGAAGATTCAAAGAGAGTGAGATGCCAGCTCCTTTCATTCAGTCAGTAGCTTCAAACATTTCTGGTATATGAATAACATGATGTTTTTCAATGGCAAAAATCAATGAATATTGTAAATGCACAAACAGTAATATCTCCACATTGCAAGGTGCAATTCTGAAATTTTTTGCTTTTTCCTGCTAATCCTAGCATGATAAAGAAGATTCAAAGAGAGTGAGATGCCAGCTACTTTCATTCAGTCAGTAATTTCAAACATTTCTGGACGTTTTTCAATGGCAAAAATCAATGAATATTGTAAATGCACAAACAGTAATATCTCCACATTGCAAGGTGCAATTCTGAAATTTTTTGCTTTTTCCTGCTAATCCTAGCATGATAAAGAAGATTCAAAGAGAGTGAGATGCCAGCTCCTTTCATTCAGTCAGTAGCTTCAAACATTTCTGGTATATGAATAACATGATGTTTTTCAATGGCAAAAATCAATGAATATTGTAAATGCACAAACAGTAATATCTCCACATTGCAAGGTGCAATTCTGAAATTTTTTGCTTTTTCCTGCTAATCCTAGCATGATAAAGAAGATTCAAAGAGAGTGAGATGCCAGCTCCTTTCATTCAGTCAGTAGCTTCAAACATTTCTGGTATATGAATAACATGATGTTTTTCAATGGCAAAAATCAATGAATATTGTAAATGCACAAACAGTAATATCTCCACATTGCAAGGTGCAATTCTGAAATTTTTTGCTTTTTCCTGCTAATCCTAGCATGATAAAGAAGATTCAAAGAGAGTGAGATGCCAGCTCCTTTCATTCAGTCAGTAGCTTCAAACATTTCTGGACGTTTTTCAATGGCAAAAATCAATGAATATTGTAAATGCACAAACAGTAATATCTCCACATTGCAAGGTGCAATTCTGAAATTTTTTGCTTTTTCCTGCTAATCCTAGCATGATAAAGAAGATTCAAAGAGAGTGAGATGCCAGCTCCTTTCATTCAGTCAGTAGCTTCAAACATTTCTGGTATATGAATAACATGATGTTTTTAAATGGCAAAAATCAATGAATATTGTAAATGCACAAACAGTAATATCTCCACATTGCAAGGTGCAATTCTGAAATTTTTTGCTTTTTCCTGCTAATCCTAGCATGATAAAGAAGATTCAAAGAGAGTGAGATGCCAGCTCCTTTCATTCAGTCAGTAGCTTCAAACATTTCTGGTATATGAATAACATGATGTTTTTCAATGGCAAAAATCAATGAATATTGTAAATGCACAAACAGTAATATCTCCACATTGCAAGGTGCAATTCTGAAATTTTTTGCTTTTTCCTGCTAATCCTAGCATGATAAAGAAGATTCAAAGAGAGTGAGATGCCAGCTCCTTTCATTCAGTCAGTAGCTTCAAACATTTCTGGACGTTTTTCAATGGCAAAAATCAATGAAAATTGTAAATGCACAAACAGTAATATCTCCACATTGCAAGGTGCAATTCTGAAATTTTTTGCTTTTTCCTGCTAATCCTAGCATGATAAAGAAGATTCAAAGAGAGTGAGATGCCAGCTCCTTTCATTCAGTCAGTAGCTTCAAACATTTCTGGACGTTTTTCAATGGCAAAAATCAATGAATATTGTAAACGCACAAACAGTAATATCTCCACATTGCAAGGTGCAATTCTGAAATTTTTTGCTTTTTCCTGCTAATCCTAGCATGATAAAGAAGATTCAAAGAGAGTGAGATGCCAGCTCCTTTCATTCAGTCAGTAGCTTCAAACATTTCTGGTATATGAATAACATGATGTTTTTCAATGGCAAAAATCAATGAATATTGTAAATGCACAAACAGTAATATCTCCACATTGCAAGGTGCAATTCTGAAATTTTTTGCTTTTTCCTGCTAATCCTAGCATGATAAAGAAGATTCAAAGAGAGTGAGATGCCAGCTCCTTTCATTCAGTCAGTAGCTTCAAACATTTCTGGACGATTTTCAATGGCAAAAATCAATGAATATTGTAAATGCACAAACAGTAATATCTCCACATTGCAAGGTGCAATTCGGAAATGTTTTGCTTTTTCCTGCTAATCCTAGCATGATAAAGAAGATTCAAAGAGAGTGAGATGCCAGCTCCTTTCATTCAGTCAGTAGCTTCAAACATTTCTGGTATATGAATAACATGATGTTTTTCAATGGCAAAAATCAATGAATATTGTAAATGCACAAACAGTAATATCTCCACATTACAAGGTGCAATTCTGAAATTTTTTGCTTTTTCCTGCTAATCCTAGCATGATAAAGAAGATTCAAAGAGAGTGAGATGCCAGCTCCTTTCATTCAGTCAGTAGCTTCAAACATTTCTGGACGTTTTTCAATGGCAAAAATGAATGAATATTGTAAATGCACAAACAGTAATATCTCCACATTGCAAGGTGCAATTCTGAAATTTTTTGCTTTTTCCTGCTAATCCTAGCATGATAAAGAAGATTCAAAGAGAGTGAGATGCCAGCTCCTTTCATTCAGTCAGTAGCTTCAAACATTTCTGGACGTTTTTCAATGGAAAAAATCAATGAATATTGTAAATACACAAACAGTAATATCTCCACATTGCAAGGTGCAATTCTGAAATTTTTTGCTTTTTCCTGCTAATCCTAGCATGATAAAGAAGATTCAAAGAGAGTGAGATGCCAGCTCCTTTCATTCAGTCAGTAGCTTCAAACATTTCTGGACGTTTTTCAATGGCAAAAATCAATGAAAATTGTAAATGCACAAACAGTAATATCTCCACATTGCAAGGTGCAATTCTGAAATTTTTTGCTTTTTCCTGCTAATCCTAGCATGGTAAAGAAGATTCAAAGAGAGTGAGATGCCAGCTCCTTTCATTCAGTCAGTAGCTTCAAACATTTCTGGACGTTTTTCAATGGCAAAAATCAATGAATATTGTAAACGCACAAACAGTAATATCTCCACATTGCAAGGTGCAATTCTGAAATTTTTTGCTTTTTCCTGCTAATCCTAGCATGATAAAGAAGATTCAAAGAGAGTGAGATGCCAGCTCCTTTCATTCAGTCAGTAGCTTCAAACATTTCTGGTATATGAATAACATGATGTTTTTCAATGGCAAAAATCAATGATTATTGTAAATGCACAAACAGTAATATCTCCACATTGCAAGGTGCAATTCTGAAATTTTTTGCTTTTTCCTGCTAATCCTAGCATGATAAAGAAGATTCAAAGAGAGTGAGATGCCAGCTCCTTTCATTCAGTCAGTAGCTTCAAACATTTCTGGACGTTTTTCAATCGCAAAAATCAATGAATATTGTAAATGCACAAACAGTAATATCTCCACATTGCAATGTGCAATTCTGAAATTTTTTGCTTTTTCCTGCTAATCCTAGCATGATAAAGAAGATTCAAAGAGAGTGAGATGCCAGCTCCTTTCATTCAGTCAGTAGCTTCAAACATTTCTGGACGTTTTTCAATGGCAAAAATCAATGAATATTGTAAACGCACAAACAGTAATATCTCCACATTGCAAGGTGCAATTCTGAAATTTTTTGCTTTTTCCTGCTAATCCTAGCATGATAAAGAAGATTCAAAGAGAGTGAGATGCCAGCTCCTTTCATTCAGTCAGTAGCTTCAAACATTTCTGGTATATGAATAACATGATGTTTTTCAATGGCAAAAATCAATGAATATTGTAAATGCACAAACAGTAATATCTCCACATTGCAAGGTGCAATTCTGAAATTTTTTGCTTTTTCCTGCTAATCCTAGCATGATAAAGAAGATTCAAAGAGAGTGAGATGCCAGCTACTTTCATTCAGTCAGTAATTTCAAACATTTCTGGACGTTTTTCAATGGCAAAAATCAATGAATATTGTAAATGCACAAACAGTAATATCTCCACATTGCAAGGTGCAATTCTGAAATTTTTTGCTTTTTCCTGCTAATCCTAGCATGATAAAGAAGATTCAAAGAGAGTGAGATGCCAGCTCCTTTCATTCAGTCAGTAGCTTCAAACATTTCTGGTATATGAATAACATGATGTTTTTCAATGGCAAAAATCAATGAATATTGTAAATGCACAAACAGTAATATCTCCACATTGCAAGGTGCAATTCTGAAATTTTTTGCTTTTTCCTGCTAATCCTAGCATGATAAAGAAGATTCAAAGAGAGTGAGATGCCAGCTCCTTTCATTCAGTCAGTAGCTTCAAACATTTCTGGTATATGAATAACATGATGTTTTTCAATGGCAAAAATCAATGAATATTGTAAATGCACAAACAGTAATATCTCCACATTGCAAGGTGCAATTCTGAAATTTTTTGCTTTTTCCTGCTAATCCTAGCATGATAAAGAAGATTCAAAGAGAGTGAGATGCCAGCTCCTTTCATTCAGTCAGTAGCTTCAAACATTTCTGGACGTTTTTCAATGGCAAAAATCAATGAATATTGTAAATGCACAAACAGTAATATCTCCACATTGCAAGGTGCAATTCTGAAATTTTTTGCTTTTTCCTGCTAATCCTAGCATGATAAAGAAGATTCAAAGAGAGTGAGATGCCAGCTCCTTTCATTCAGTCAGTAGCTTCAAACATTTCTGGTATATGAATAACATGATGTTTTTAAATGGCAAAAATCAATGAATATTGTAAATGCACAAACAGTAATATCTCCACATTGCAAGGTGCAATTCTGAAATTTTTTGCTTTTTCCTGCTAATCCTAGCATGATAAAGAAGATTCAAAGAGAGTGAGATGCCAGCTCCTTTCATTCAGTCAGTAGCTTCAAACATTTCTGGTATATGAATAACATGATGTTTTTCAATGGCAAAAATCAATGAATATTGTAAATGCACAAACAGTAATATCTCCACATTGCAAGGTGCAATTCTGAATTTTTTTGCTTTTTCCTGCTAATCCTAGCATGAAAAGAAGATTCAAAGAGAGTGAGATGCCAGCTCCTTTCATTCAGTCAGTAGCTTCAAACATTTCTGGACGTTTTTCAATGCCAAAAATCAATGAATATTGTAAATGCACAAACAGTAATATCTCCACATTGCAAGGTGCAATTCTGAATTTTTTTGCTTTTTCCTGCTAATCCTAGCATGATAAAGAAGATTCAAAGAGAGTGAGATGCCAGCTCCTTTCATTCAGTCAGTAGCTTCAAACATTTCTGGACGTTTTTCAATGGCAAAAATCAATGTATATTGTAAATGCACAAACATTAATATCTCCACATTGCAAGGTGCAATTCTGAAATTTTTTGCTTTTTCCTGCTAATCCTAGCATGATAAAGAAGATTCAAAGAGAGTGAGATGCCAGCTCCTTTTATTCAGTCAGTAGCTTCAAACATTTCTGGTATATGAATAACATGATGTTTTTCAATGGCAAAAATCAATGAATATTGTAAATGCACAAACAGTAATATCTCCACATTGCAAGGTGCAATTCTGAAATTTTTTGCTTTTTCCTGCTAATCCTAGCATGATAAAGAAGATTCAAAGAGAGTGAGATGCCAGCTCCTTTCATTCAGTCAGTAGCTTCAAACATTTCTGGTATATGAATAACATGATGTTTTTCAATGGCAAAAATCAATGAATATTGTAAATGCACAAACAGTAATATCTCCACATTGCAAGCTGCAATTCTGAAATTTTTTGCTTTTTCCTGCTAATCCTAGCATGATAAAGAAGATTCAAAGAGAGTGAGATGCCAGCTCCTTTCATTCAGTCAGTAGCTTCAAACATTTCTGGACGTTTTTCAATGGCAAAAATCAATGAATATTGTAAATGCACAAACAGTAATATCTCCACATTGCAAGGTGCAATTCTGAAATTTTTTCCTTTTTCCTGCTAATCCTAGCATGATAAAGAAGATTCAAAGAGAGTGAGATGCCAGATCCTTTCATTCAGTCAGTAGCTTCAAACATTTCTGGACGTTTTTCAAAGGCAAAAATCAATGAATATTGTAAATGCACAAACAGTAATATCTCCACATTGCAAGGTGCAATTCTGAAATTTTTTGCTTTTTCCTGCTAATCCTAGCATGATAAAGAAGATTCAAAGAGAGTGAGATGCCAGCTCCTTTCATTCAGTCAGTAGCTTCAAACATTTCTGGTATATGAATAACATGATGTTTTTCAATGGCAAAAATCAATGAATATTGTAAATGCACAAACAGTAATATCTCCACATTGCAAGGTGCAATTCTGAAATTTTTTGCTTTTTCCTGCTAATCCTAGCATGATAAAGAAGATTCAAAGAGAGTGAGATGCCAGCTCCTTTCATTCAGTCAGTAGCTTCAAACATTTCTGGACATTTTTCAATGGCAAAAATCAATGAATATTGTAAATGCACAAACAGTAATATCTCCACATTGCAAGGTGCAATTCTGAAATTTTTTGCTTTTTCCTGCTAATCCTAGCATGATAAAGAAGATTCAAAGAGAGTGAGATGCCAGCTCCTTTCATTCAGTCAGTAGCTTCAAACATTTCTGGACGTTTTTCAATGGCAAAAATCAATGAATATTGTAAATGCACAAACAGTAATATCTCCACATTGCAAGGTGCAATTCTGAAATTTTTTGCTTTTTCCTGCTAATCCTAGCATGATAAAGAAGATTCAAAGAGAGTGAGATGCCAGCTCCTTTCATTCAGTCAGTAGCTTCAAACATTTCTGGACGTTTTTCAATGGCAAAAATCAATGAATATTGTAAATGCACAAACAGTAATATCTCCACATTGCAAGGTGCAATTCTGAAATTTTTTGCTTTTTCCTGCTAATCCTAGCATGATAAAGAAGATTCAAAGAGAGTGAGATGCCAGCTCCTTTCATTCAGTCAGTAGCTTCAAACATTTCTGGACGTTTTTCAATGGCAAAAATCAATGAAAATTGTAAATGCACAAACAGTAATATCTCCACATTGCAAGGTGCAATTCTGAAATTTTTTGCTTTTTCCTGCTAATCCTAGCATGATAAAGAAGATTCAAAGAGAGTGAGATGCCAGCTCCTTTCATTCAGTCAGTAACTTCAAACATTTCTGGACGTTTTTCAATGGCAAAAATCAATGAAAATTGTAAATGCACAAACAGTAATATCTCCACATTGCAAGGTGCAATTCTGAAATTTTTTGCTTTTTCCTGCTAATCCTAGCATGGTAAAGAAGATTCAAAGAGAGTGAGATGCCAGCTCCTTTCATTCAGTCAGTATCTTCAAACATTTCTGGACGTTTTTCAATTGCAAAAATCAGTGAATATTGTAAACGCACAAACAGTAATATCTCCACATTGCAAGGTGCAATTCTGAAATTTTTTGCTTTTTCCTGCTAATCCTAGCATGACAAAGAAGATTCAAAGAGAGTGAGATTCCAGCTCCTTTCATTCAGTCAGTAACTTCAAACATTTCTGGTATATGAATAACATGATGTTTTTCAATGGCAAAAATCAATGAATATTGTAAATGCACAAACAGTATTATCTCCACATTGCAAGGTGCAATTCTGAAATTTTTTGCTTTTTCCTGCTAATCCTAGCATGATAAAGAAGATTCAAAGAGAGTGAGATGCCAGCTCCTTTCATTCAGTCAGTAGCTTCAAACATTTCTGGTATATGAATAACATGATGTTTTTCAATGGCAAAAATCAATGAATATTGTAAATGCACAAACAGTAATATCTCCACATTGCAAGGTGCAATTCTGAAATTTTTTGCTTTTTCCTGCTAATCCTAGCATGATAAAGAAGATTCAAAGAGAGTGAGATGCCAGCTACTTTCATTCAGTCAGTAGCTTCAAACACTTCTGGACGTTTTTCAATGGCAAAAATCAATGAATATTGTAAATGCACAAACAGTAATATCTCCACATTGCAAGGTGCAATTCTGAAATTTTTTGCTTTTTCCTGCTAATCCTAGCATGATAAAGAAGATTCAAAGAGAGTGAGATGCCAGCTCCTTTCATTCAGTCAGTAGCTTCAAACATTTCTGGTATATGAATAACATGATGTTTTTCAATGGCAAAAATCAATGAATATTGTAAATGCACAAACAGTAATATCTCCACATTGCAAGGTGCAATTCTGAAATTTTTTGCTTTTTCCTGCTAATCCTAGCATGATAAGGAAGATTCAAAGAGAGTGAGATGCCAGCTCCTTTCATTCAGTCAGTAGCTTCAAACATTTCTGGTATATGAATAACATGATGTTTTTCAATGGCAAAAATCAATGAATATTGTAAATGCACAAACAGTAATATCTCCACATTGCAAGGTGCAATTCTGAAATTTTTTGCTTTTTCCTGCTAATCCTAGCATGATAAAGAAGATTCAAAGAGAGTGTGATGCCAGATCCTTTCATTCAGTCAGTAGCTTCAAACATTTCTGGACGTTTTTCAATGGCAAAAATCAATGAATATTGTAAATGCACAAACAGTAATATCTCCACATTGCAAGGTGCAATTCTGAAATTTTTTGCTTTTTCCTGCTAATCCTAGCATGATAAAGAAGATTCAAAGAGAGTGAGATGCCAGCTCCTTTTATTCAGTCAGTAGCTTCAAACATTTCTGGTATATGAATAACATGATGTTTTTCAATGGCAAAAATCAATGAATATTGTAAATGCACAAACAGTAATATCTCCACATTGCAAGGTGCAATTCTGAAATTTTTTGCTTTTTCCTGCTAATCCTAGCATGATAAAGAAGATTCAAAGAGAGTGAGATGCCAGCTCCCTTCATTCAGTCAGTAGCTTCAAACATTTCTGGTATATGAATAACATGATGTTTTTCAATGGCAAAAATCAATGAATATTGTAAATGCACAAACAGTAATATCTCCACATTGCAAGGTGCAATTCTGAAATTTTTTGCTTTTTCCTGCTAATCCTAGCATGATAAAGAAGATTCAAAGAGAGTGAGATGCCAGCTCCTTTCATTCAGTCAGTAGCTTCAAACATTTCTGGTATATGAATAACATGATGTTTTTCAATGGCAAAAATCAATGAATATTGTAAATGCACAAACAGTAATATCTCCACATTGCAAGGTGCAATTCTGAAATTTTTTGCTTTTTCCTGCTAATCCTAGCATGATAAAGAAGATTCAAAGAGAGTGAGATGCCAGCTCCTTTCATTCAGTCAGTAGCTTCAAACATTTCTGGTATATGAATAACATGATGTTTTTCAATGGCAAAAATCAATGAATATTGTAAATGCACAAACAGTAATATCTCCACATTGCAAGGTGCAATTCTGAAATTTTTTGCTTTTTCCTGCTAATCCTAGCATGATAAAGAAGATTCAAAGAGAGTGAGATGCCAGCTCCTTTCATTCAGTCAGTAGCTTCAAACATTTCTGGACGTTTTTCAATGGCAAAAATCAATGAATATTGTAAATGCACAAACAGTAATATCTCCACATTGCAAGGTGCAATTCTGAAATTTTTTGCTTTTTCCTGCTAATCCTAGCATGATAAAGAAGATTCAAAGAGAGTGAGATGCCAGCTCCTTTCATTCAGTCAGTAGCTTCAAACATTTCTGGTATATGAATAACATGATGTTTTTAAATGGCAAAAATCAATGAATATTGTAAATGCACAAACAGTAATATCTCCACATTGCAAGGTGCAATTCTGAAATTTTTTGCTTTTTCCTGCTAATCCTAGCATGATAAAGAAGATTCAAAGAGAGTGAGATGCCAGCTCCTTTCATTCAGTCAGTAGCTTCAAACATTTCTGGTATATGAATAACATGATGTTTTTCAATGGCAAAAATCAATGAATATTGTAAATGCACAAACAGTAATATCTCCACATTGCAAGGTGCAATTCTGAATTTTTTTGCTTTTTCCTGCTAATCCTAGCATGAAAAGAAGATTCAAAGAGAGTGAGATGCCAGCTCCTTTCATTCAGTCAGTAGCTTCAAACATTTCTGGACGTTTTTCAATGCCAAAAATCAATGAATATTGTAAATGCACAAACAGTAATATCTCCACATTGCAAGGTGCAATTCTGAATTTTTTTGCTTTTTCCTGCTAATCCTAGCATGATAAAGAAGATTCAAAGAGAGTGAGATGCCAGCTCCTTTCATTCAGTCAGTAGCTTCAAACATTTCTGGACGTTTTTCAATGGCAAAAATCAATGTATATTGTAAATGCACAAACATTAATATCTCCACATTGCAAGGTGCAATTCTGAAATTTTTTGCTTTTTCCTGCTAATCCTAGCATGATAAAGAAGATTCAAAGAGAGTGAGATGCCAGCTCCTTTTATTCAGTCAGTAGCTTCAAACATTTCTGGTATATGAATAACATGATGTTTTTCAATGGCAAAAATCAATGAATATTGTAAATGCACAAACAGTAATATCTCCACATTGCAAGGTGCAATTCTGAAATTTTTTGCTTTTTCCTGCTAATCCTAGCATGATAAAGAAGATTCAAAGAGAGTGAGATGCCAGCTCCTTTCATTCAGTCAGTAGCTTCAAACATTTCTGGTATATGAATAACATGATGTTTTTCAATGGCAAAAATCAATGAATATTGTAAATGCACAAACAGTAATATCTCCACATTGCAAGCTGCAATTCTGAAATTTTTTGCTTTTTCCTGCTAATCCTAGCATGATAAAGAAGATTCAAAGAGAGTGAGATGCCAGCTCCTTTCATTCAGTCAGTAGCTTCAAACATTTCTGGACGTTTTTCAATGGCAAAAATCAATGAATATTGTAAATGCACAAACAGTAATATCTCCACATTGCAAGGTGCAATTCTGAAATTTTTTCCTTTTTCCTGCTAATCCTAGCATGATAAAGAAGATTCAAAGAGAGTGAGATGCCAGATCCTTTCATTCAGTCAGTAGCTTCAAACATTTCTGGACGTTTTTCAAAGGCAAAAATCAATGAATATTGTAAATGCACAAACAGTAATATCTCCACATTGCAAGGTGCAATTCTGAAATTTTTTGCTTTTTCCTGCTAATCCTAGCATGATAAAGAAGATTCAAAGAGAGTGAGATGCCAGCTCCTTTCATTCAGTCAGTAGCTTCAAACATTTCTGGTATATGAATAACATGATGTTTTTCAATGGCAAAAATCAATGAATATTGTAAATGCACAAACAGTAATATCTCCACATTGCAAGGTGCAATTCTGAAATTTTTTGCTTTTTCCTGCTAATCCTAGCATGATAAAGAAGATTCAAAGAGAGTGAGATGCCAGCTCCTTTCATTCAGTCAGTAGCTTCAAACATTTCTGGACGTTTTTCAATGGCAAAAATCAATGAATATTGTAAATGCACAAACAGTAATATCTCCACATTGCAAGGTGCAATTCTGAAATTTTTTGCTTTTTCCTGCTAATCCTAGCATGATAAAGAAGATTCAAAGAGAGTGAGATGCCAGCTCCTTTCATTCAGTCAGTAGCTTCAAACATTTCTGGACGTTTTTCAATGGCAAAAATCAATGAATATTGTAAATGCACAAACAGTAATATCTCCACATTGCAAGGTGCAATTCTGAAATTTTTTGCTTTTTCCTGCTAATCCTAGCATGATAAAGAAGATTCAAAGAGAGTGAGATGCCAGCTCCTTTCATTCAGTCAGTAGCTTCAAACATTTCTGGACGTTTTTCAATGGCAAAAATCAATGAATATTGTAAATGCACAAACAGTAATATCTCCACATTGCAAGGTGCAATTCTGAAATTTTTTGCTTTTTCCTGCTAATCCTAGCATGATAAAGAAGATTCAAAGAGAGTGAGATGCCAGCTCCTTTCATTCAGTCAGTAGCTTCAAACATTTCTGGACGTTTTTCAATGGCAAAAATCAATGAAAATTGTAAATGCACAAACAGTAATATCTCCACATTGCAAGGTGCAATTCTGAAATTTTTTGCTTTTTCCTGCTAATCCTAGCATGATAAAGAAGATTCAAAGAGAGTGAGATGCCAGCTCCTTTCATTCAGTCAGTAACTTCAAACATTTCTGGACGTTTTTCAATGGCAAAAATCAATGAAAATTGTAAATGCACAAACAGTAATATCTCCACATTGCAAGGTGCAATTCTGAAATTTTTTGCTTTTTCCTGCTAATCCTAGCATGGTAAAGAAGATTCAAAGAGAGTGAGATGCCAGCTCCTTTCATTCAGTCAGTATCTTCAAACATTTCTGGACGTTTTTCAATTGCAAAAATCAGTGAATATTGTAAACGCACAAACAGTAATATCTCCACATTGCAAGGTGCAATTCTGAAATTTTTTGCTTTTTCCTGCTAATCCTAGCATGACAAAGAAGATTCAAAGAGAGTGAGATTCCAGCTCCTTTCATTCAGTCAGTAACTTCAAACATTTCTGGTATATGAATAACATGATGTTTTTCAATGGCAAAAATCAATGAATATTGTAAATGCACAAACAGTAATATCTCCACATTGCAAGGTGCAATTCTGAAATTTTTTGCTTTTTCCTGCTAATCCTAGCATGATAAAGAAGATTCAAAGAGAGTGAGATGCCAGCTCCTTTCATTCAGTCAGTAGCTTCAAACATTTCTGGTATATGAATAACATGATGTTTTTCAATGGCAAAAATCAATGAATATTGTAAATGCACAAACAGTAATATCTCCACATTGCAAGGTGCAATTCTGAAATTTTTTGCTTTTTCCTGCTAATCCTAGCATGATAAAGAAGATTCAAAGAGAGTGAGATGCCAGCTACTTTCATTCAGTCAGTAGCTTCAAACACTTCTGGACGTTTTTCAATGGCAAAAATCAATGAATATTGTAAATGCACAAACAGTAATATCTCCACATTGCAAGGTGCAATTCTGAAATTTTTTGCTTTTTCCTGCTAATCCTAGCATGATAAAGAAGATTCAAAGAGAGTGAGATGCCAGCTCCTTTCATTCAGTCAGTAGCTTCAAACATTTCTGGTATATGAATAACATGATGTTTTTCAATGGCAAAAATCAATGAATATTGTAAATGCACAAACAGTAATATCTCCACATTGCAAGGTGCAATTCTGAAATTTTTTGCTTTTTCCTGCTAATCCTAGCATGATAAGGAAGATTCAAAGAGAGTGAGATGCCAGCTCCTTTCATTCAGTCAGTAGCTTCAAACATTTCTGGTATATGAATAACATGATGTTTTTCAATGGCAAAAATCAATGAATATTGTAAATGCACAAACAGTAATATCTCCACATTGCAAGGTGCAATTCTGAAATTTTTTGCTTTTTCCTGCTAATCCTAGCATGATAAAGAAGATTCAAAGAGAGTGTGATGCCAGATCCTTTCATTCAGTCAGTAGCTTCAAACATTTCTGGACGTTTTTCAATGGCAAAAATCAATGAATATTGTAAATGCACAAACAGTAATATCTCCACATTGCAAGGTGCAATTCTGAAATTTTTTGCTTTTTCCTGCTAATCCTAGCATGATAAAGAAGATTCAAAGAGAGTGAGATGCCAGCTCCTTTTATTCAGTCAGTAGCTTCAAACATTTCTGGTATATGAATAACATGATGTTTTTCAATGGCAAAAATCAATGAATATTGTAAATGCACAAACAGTAATATCTCCACATTGCAAGGTGCAATTCTGAAATTTTTTGCTTTTTCCTGCTAATCCTAGCATGATAAAGAAGATTCAAAGAGAGTGAGATGCCAGCTCCCTTCATTCAGTCAGTAGCTTCAAACATTTCTGGTATATGAATAACATGATGTTTTTCAATGGCAAAAATCAATGAATATTGTAAATGCACAAACAGTAATATCTCCACATTGCAAGGTGCAATTCTGAAATTTTTTGCTTTTTCCTGCTAATCCTAGCATGATAAAGAAGATTCAAAGAGAGTGAGATGCCAGCTCCTTTCATTCAGTCAGTAGCTTCAAACATTTCTGGACGTTTTTCAATGGCAAAAATCAATGAATATTGTAAATGCACAAACAGTAATATCTCCACATTGCAAGGTGCAATTCTGAAATTTTTTGCTTTTTCCTGCTAATCCTAGCATGATAAAGAAGATTCAAAGAGAGTGAGATGCCAGCTCCTTTCATTCAGTCAGTAGCTTCAAACATTTCTGGACGTTTTTCAATGGCAAAAATCAATGAATATTGTAAATGCACAAACATTAATATCTCCACATTGCAAGGTGCAATTCTGAAATTTTTTGCTTTTTCCTGCTAATCCTAGCATGATAAAGAAGATTCAAAGAGAGTGAGATGCCAGCTCCTTTCATTCAGTCAGTAGCTTCAAACATTTCTGGTATATGAATAACTTGATGTTTTTCAAAGGCAAAAATCAATGAATATTGTAAATGCACAAACAGTAATATCTCCACATTGCAAGGTGCAATTCTGAAATTTTTTGCTTTTTCCTGCTAATCCTAGCATGATAAAGAAGATTCAAAGAGAGTGAGATGCCAGCTCCTTTCATTCAGTCAGTAGCTTCAAACATTTCTGGTATATGAATAACATGATGTTTTTCAATGGCAAAAATCAATGAATATTGTAAATGCACAAACAGTAATATCTCCACATTGCAAGGTGCAATTCTGAAATTTTTTGCTTTTTCCTGCTAATCCTAGCATGATAAAGAAGTTTCAAAGAGAGTGAGATGCCAGCTCCTTTCATTCAGTCAGTAGCTTCAAACATTTCTGGACGTTTTTCAATGGCAAAAATCAATGAATATTGTAAATGCACAAACAGTAATATCTCCACATTGCAAGGTGCAATTCTGAAATTTTTTGCTTTTTCCTGCTAATCCTAGCATGATAAAGAGGATTCAAAGAGAGTGAGATGCCAGCTCCTTTCATTCAGTCAGTAGCTTCAAACATTTCTGGTATATGAATAACATGATGTTTTTCAATGGCAAAAATCAATGAATATTGTAAATGCACAAATAGTAATATCTCCACATTGCAAGATGCAATTCTGAAATTTTTTGCTTTTTCCTGCTAATCCTAGCATGATAAAGAAGATTCAAAGAGAGTGAGATGCCAGCTCCTTTCATTCAGTCAGTAGCTTCAAACATTTCTGGTATATGAATAACATGATGTTTTTCAATGGCAAAAATCAATGAATATTGTAAATGCACAAACAGTAATATCTCCACATTGCAAGGTGCAATTCTGAAATTTTTTGCTTTTTCCTGCTAATCCTAGCATGATAAAGAAGATTCAAAGAGAGTGAGATGCCAGCTCCTTTCATTCAGTCAGTAGCTTCAAACATTTCTGGATGTTTTTCAATGGCAAAAATCAATGAATATTGTAAATGCACAAACAGTAATATCTCCACATTGCAAGGTGCAATTCTGAAATTTTTTGCTTTTTCCTGCTAATCCTAGCATGATAAAGAAGATTCAAAGAGAGTGAGATGCCAGCTCCTTTCATTCAGTCAGTAGCTTCAAACATTTCTGGACGTTTTTCAATGGCAAAAATCAATGAATATTGTAAATGCACAAACAGTAATATCTCCACATTGCAAGGTGCAATTCTGAAATTTTTTGCTTTTTCCTGCTAATCCTAGCATGATAAAGAAGATTCAAAGAGAGTGAGATGCCAGCTCCTTTCATTCAGTCAGTAGCTTCAAACATTTCTGGTATATGAATAACATGATGTTTTTCAATGGCAAAAATCAATGAATATTGTAAATGCACAAACAGTAATATCTCCACATTGCAAGGTGCAATTCTGAAATTTTTTGCTTTTTCCTGCTAATCCTAGCATGATAAAGAAGATTCAAAGAGAGTGAGATGCCAGCTCCTTTCATTCAGTCAGTAGCTTCAAACATTTCTGGACGTTTTTCAATGGCAAAAATCAATGAATATTGTAAATGCACAAACAGTAATATCTCCACATTGCAAGGTGCAATTCTGAAATTTTTTGCTTTTTCCTGCTAATCCTAGCATGATAAAGAAGATTCAAAGAGAGTGAGATGCCAGCTCCTTTCATTCAGTCAGTAGATTCAAACATTTCTGGACGTTTTTCAATGGCAAAAATCAATGAATATTGTAAATGCACAAACAGTAATATCTCCACATTGCAAGGTGCAATTCTGAAATTTTTTGCTTTTTCCTGCTAATCCTAGCATGATAAAGAAGATTCAAAGAGAGTGAGATGCCAGCTCCTTTCATTCAGTCAGTAGCTTCAAACATTTCTGGACGTTTTTCAATGGCAAAAATCAATGAATATTGTAAATGCACAAACAGTAATATCTCCACATTGCAAGGTGCAATTCTGAAATTTTTTGCTTTTTCCTGCTAATCCTAGCATGATAAAGAAGATTCAAAGAGAGTGAGATGCCAGCTCCTTTCATTCAGTCAGTAGCTTCAAACATTTCTGGTATATGAATAACATGATGTTTTTCAAAGGCAAAAATCAATGAATATTGTAAATGCACAAACAGTAATATCTCCACATTGCAAGGTGCAATTCTGAAATTTTTTGCTTTTTCCTGCTAATCCTAGCATGATAAAGAAGATTCAAAGAGAGTGAGATGCCAGCTCCTTTCATTCAGTCAGTAGCTTCAAACATTTCTGGTATATGAATAACATGATGTTTTTCAATGGCAAAAATCAATGAATATTGTAAATGCACAAACAGTAATATCTCCACATTGCAAGGTGCAATTCTGAAATTTTTTGCTTTTTCCTGCTAATCCTAGCATGATAAAGAAGTTTCAAAGAGAGTGAGATGCCAGCTCCTTTCATTCAGTCAGTAGCTTCAAACATTTCTGGACGTTTTTCAATGGCAAAAATCAATGAATATTGTAAATGCACAAACAGTAATATCTCCACATTGCAAGGTGCAATTCTGAAATTTTTTGCTTTTTCCTGCTAATCCTAGCATGATAAAGAGGATTCAAAGAGAGTGAGATGCCAGCTCCTTTCATTCAGTCAGTAGCTTCAAACATTTCTGGTATATGAATAACATGATGTTTTTCAATGGCAAAAATCAATGAATATTGTAAATGCACAAATAGTAATATCTCCACATTGCAAGATGCAATTCTGAAATTTTTTGCTTTTTCCTGCTAATCCTAGCATGATAAAGAAGATTCAAAGAGAGTGAGATGCCAGCTCCTTTCATTCAGTCAGTAGCTTCAAACATTTCTGGTATATGAATAACATGATGTTTTTCAATGGCAAAAATCAATGAATATTGTAAATGCACAAACAGTAATATCTCCACATTGCAAGGTGCAATTCTGAAATTTTTTGCTTTTTCCTGCTAATCCTAGCATGATAAAGAAGATTCAAAGAGAGTGAGATGCCAGCTCCTTTCATTCAGTCAGTAGCTTCAAACATTTCTGGATGTTTTTCAATGGCAAAAATCAATGAATATTGTAAATGCACAAACAGTAATATCTCCACATTGCAAGGTGCAATTCTGAAATTTTTTGCTTTTTCCTGCTAATCCTAGCATGATAAAGAAGATTCAAAGAGAGTGAGATGCCAGCTCCTTTCATTCAGTCAGTAGCTTCAAACATTTCTGGACGTTTTTCAAAGGCAAAAATCAATGAATATTGTAAATGCACAAACAGTAATATCTCCACATTGCAAGGTGCAATTCTGAAATTTTTTGCTTTTTCCTGCTAATCCTAGCATGATAAAGAAGATTCAAAGAGAGTGAGATGCCAGCTCCTTTCATTCAGTCAGTAGCTTCAAACATTTCTGGTATATGAATAACATGATGTTTTTCAATGGCAAAAATCAATGAATATTGTAAATGCACAAACAGTAATATCTCCACATTGCAAGGTGCAATTCTGAAATTTTTTGGTTTTTCCTGCTAATCCTAGCATGATAAAGAAGATTCAAAGAGAGTGAGATGCCAGCTCCTTTCATTCAGTCAGTAGCTTCAAACATTTCTGGACGTTTTTCAATGGCAAAAATCAATGAATATTGTAAATGCACAAACAGTAATATCTCCACATTGCAAGGTGCAATTCTGAAATTTTTTGCTTTTTCCTGCTAATCCTAGCATGATAAAGAAGATTCAAAGAGAGTGAGATGCCAGCTCCTTTCATTCAGTCAGTAGATTCAAACATTTCTGGACGTTTTTCAATGGCAAAAATCAATGAATATTGTAAATGCACAAACAGTAATATCTCCACATTGCAAGGTGCAATTCTGAAATTTTTTGCTTTTTCCTGCTAATCCTAGCATGATAAAGAAGATTCAAAGAGAGTGAGATGCCAGCTCCTTTCATTCAGTCAGTAGCTTCAAACATTTCTGGTATATGAATAACATGATGTTTTTCAATGGCAAAAATCAATGAATATTGTAAATGCACAAACAGTAATATTTCCACATTGCAAGGTGCAATTCTGAAATTTTTTGCTTTTTCCTGCTAATCCTAGCATGATAAAGAAGATTCAAAGAGAGTGAGATGCCAGCTCCTTTCATTCAGTCAGTAGCTTCAAACATTTCTGGACGTTTTTCAATGGCAAAAATCAATGAATATTGTAAATGCACAAACAGTAATATCTCCACATTGCAAGGTGCAATTCTAAAATTTTTTGCTTTTTCCTGCTAATCCTAGCATGATAAAGAAGATTCAAAGAGAGTGAGATGCCAGCTCCTTTCATTCAGTCAGTAGCTTCAAACATTTCTGGATGTTTTTCAATGGCAAAAATCAATGAATATTGTAAATGCACAAATAGTAATATCTCCACATTGCAAGGTGCAATTCTGAAATTTTTTGCTTTTTCCTGCTAATCCTAGCATGATAAAGAAGATTCAAAGAGAGTGAGATGCCAGCTCCTTTCATTCAGTCAGTAGCTTCAAACATTTCTGGTATATGAATAACATGATGTTTTTCAATGGCAAAAATCAATGAATATTGTAAATGCACAAACAGTAATATCTCCACATTGCAAGGTGCAATTCTGAAATTTTTTGCTTTTTCCTGCTAATCCTAGCATGATAAAGAAGATTCAAAGAGAGTGAGATGCCAGCTCCTTTCATTCAGTCAGTAGCTTCAAACATTTCTGGACGTTTTTCAATGGCAAAAATCAATGAATATTGTAAATGCACAAACAGTAATATCTCCACATTGCAAGGTGCAATTCTGAAATTTTTTGCTTTTTCCTGCTAATCCTAGCATGATAAAGAATATTCAAAGCGAGTGAGATGCCAGCTCCTTTCATTCAGTCAGTAGCTTCAAACATTTCTGGACGTTTTTCAATGGCAAAAATCAATGAATATTGTAAATGCACAAACAGTAATATCTCCACATTGCAAGGTGCAATTCTGAAATGTTTTGCTTTTTCCTGCTAATCCTAGCATGATAAGGAAGATTCAAAGAGAGTGAGATGCCAGCTCCTTTCATTCAGTCAGTAGCTTCAAACATTTCTGGTATATGAATAACATGATGTTTTTCAATGGCAAAAATCAATGAATATTGTAAATGCACAAACAGTAATATCTCCACATTGCAAGGTGCAATTCTGAAATTTTTTGCTTTTTCCTGCTAATCCTAGCATGATAAAGAAGATTCAAAGAGAGTGAGATGCCAGCTCCTTTCATTCAGTCAGTAGCTTCAAACATTTCTGGTTTATGAATAACATGATGTTTTTCAGTGGCAAAAATCAATGAATATTGTAAATGCACAAACAGTAATATCTCCACATTGCAAGGTGCAATTCTGAAATTTTTTGCTTTTTCCTGCTAATCCTAGCATGATAAAGAAGATTCAAAGAGAGTGAGATGCCAGCTCCTTTCATTCAGTCAGTAGCTTCAAACATTTCTGGTATATGAATAACATGATGTTTTTCAATGGCAAAAATCAATGAATATTGTAAATGCACAAACAGTAATATTTCCACATTGCAAGGTGCAATTCTGAAATTTTTTGCTTTTTCCTGCTAATCCTAGCATGATAAAGAAGATTCAAAGAGAGTGAGATGCCAGCTCCTTTCATTCAGTCAGTAGCTTCAAACATTTCTGGACGTTTTTCAATGGCAAAAATCAATGAATATTGTAAATGCACAAACAGTAATATCTCCACATTGCAAGGTGCAATTCTAAAATTTTTTGCTTTTTCCTGCTAATCCTAGCATGATAAAGAAGATTCAAAGAGAGTGAGATGCCAGCTCCTTTCATTCAGTCAGTAGCTTCAAACATTTCTGGATGTTTTTCAATGGCAAAAATCAATGAATATTGTAAATGCACAAATAGTAATATCTCCACATTGCAAGGTGCAATTCTGAAATTTTTTGCTTTTTCCTGCTAATCCTAGCATGATAAAGAAGATTCAAAGAGAGTGAGATGCCAGCTCCTTTCATTCAGTCAGTAGCTTCAAACATTTCTGGTATATGAATAACATGATGTTTTTCAATGGCAAAAATCAATGAATATTGTAAATGCACAAACAGTAATATCTCCACATTGCAAGGTGCAATTCTGAAATTTTTTGCTTTTTCCTGCTAATCCTAGCATGATAAAGAAGATTCAAAGAGAGTGAGATGCCAGCTCCTTTCATTCAGTCAGTAGCTTCAAACATTTCTGGACGTTTTTCAATGGCAAAAATCAATGAATATTGTAAATGCACAAACAGTAATATCTCCACATTGCAAGGTGCAATTCTGAAATTTTTTGCTTTTTCCTGCTAATCCTAGCATGATAAAGAATATTCAAAGCGAGTGAGATGCCAGCTCCTTTCATTCAGTCAGTAGCTTCAAACATTTCTGGACGTTTTTCAATGGCAAAAATCAATGAATATTGTAAATGCACAAACAGTAATATCTCCACATTGCAAGGTGCAATTCTGAAATGTTTTGCTTTTTCCTGCTAATCCTAGCATGATAAGGAAGATTCAAAGAGAGTGAGATGCCAGCTCCTTTCATTCAGTCAGTAGCTTCAAACATTTCTGGTATATGAATAACATGATGTTTTTCAATGGCAAAAATCAATGAATATTGTAAATGCACAAACAGTAATATCTCCACATTGCAAGGTGCAATTCTGAAATTTTTTGCTTTTTCCTGCTAATCCTAGCATGATAAAGAAGATTCAAAGAGAGTGAGATGCCAGCTCCTTTCATTCAGTCAGTAGCTTCAAACATTTCTGGTTTATGAATAACATGATGTTTTTCAGTGGCAAAAATCAATGAATATTGTAAATGCACAAACAGAAATATCTCCACATTGCAAGGTGCAATTCTGAAATTTTTTGCTTTTTCCTGCTAATCCTAGCATGATAAAGAAGATTCAAAGAGAGTGAGATGCCAGCTCCTTTCATTCAGTCAGTAGCTTCAAACATTTCTGGACGTTTTTCAATGGCAAAAATCAATGAATATTGTAAATGCACAAACAGTAATATCTCCACATTGCAAGGTGCAATTCTGAAATTTTTTGCTTTTTCCTGCTAATCCTAGCATGATAAAGAAGATTCAAAGAGAGTGAGATGCCAGCTCCTTTCATTCAGTCAGTAGCTTCAAACATTTCTGGACGTTTTTCAATGGCAAAAATCAATGAATATTGTAAATGCACAAACAGTAATATCTCCACATTGCAAGGTGCAATTCGGAAATTTTTTGCTTTTTCCTGCTAATCCTAGCATGATAAAGAAGATTCAAAGAGAGTGAGATGCCAGCTCCTTTCATTCAGTCAGTAGCTTCAAACATTTCTGGACGTTTTTCAATGGCAAAAATCAATGAATATTGTAAATGCACAAACAGTAATATCTCCACATTGCAAGGTGCAATTCTGAAATTTTTTGCTTTTTCCTGCTAATCCTAGCATGATAAAGAAGATTCAAAGAGAGTGAGATGCCAGCTCCTTTCATTCAGTCAGTAGCTTCAAACATTTCTGGTATATGAATAACATGATGTTTTTCAATGGCAAAAATCAATGAATATTGTAAATGCACAAACAGTAATATCTCCACATTGCAAGGTGCAATTCTGAAATTTTTTGCTTTTTCCTGCTAATCCTAGCATGATAAAGAAGATTCAAAGAGAGTGAGATGCCAGCTCCTTTCATTCAGTCAGTAGCTTCAAACATTTCTGGTATATGAATAACATGATGTTTTTCAATGGCAAAAATCAATGAATATTGTAAATGCACAAACAGTAATATCTCCACATTGCAAGGTGCAATTCTGAATTTTTTTGCTTTTTCCTGCTAATCCTAGCATGATAAAGAAGATTCAAAGAGAGTGAGATGCCAGCTCCTTTCATTCAGTCAGTAGCTTCAAACATTTCTGGATGTTTTTCAATGGCAAAAATCAATGAATATTGTAAATGCACAAACAGTAATATCTCCACATTGCAAGGTGCAATTCTGAAATTTTTTGCTTTTTCCTGCTAATCCTAGCATGATAAAGAAGATTCAAAGAGAGTGAGATGCCAGCTCCTTTCATTCAGTCAGTAGCTTCAAACATTTCTGGTATATGAATAACATGATGTTTTTCAATGGCAAAAATCAATGAATATTGTAAATGCACAAACAGTAATATCTCCACATTGCAAGGTGCAATTCTGAAATTTTTTACTTTTTCCTGCTAATTCTAGCATGATAAAGAAGATTCAAAGAAAGTGAGATGCCAGCTCCTTTCATTCAGTCAGTAGCTTCAAACATTTCTGGTATATGAATAACATGATGTTTTTCAATGGCAAAAATCAATGAATATTGTAAATGCACAAACAGTAATATCTCCACATTGCAAGGTGCAATTCTGAAATTTTTTGCTTTTTCCTGCTAATCCTAGCATGATAAAGAAGATTCAAAGAGAGTGAGATGCCAGCTCCTTTCATTCAGTCAGTAGCTTCAAACATTTCTGGACGTTTTTCAATGGCAAAAATCAATGAATATTGTAAATGCACAAACAGTAATATCTCCACATTGCAAGGTGCAATTCTGAAATTTTTTGCTTTTTCCTGCTAATCCTAGCATGATAAAGAAGATTCAAAGAGAGTGAGATGCCAGCTCCTTTCATTCAGTCAGTAGCTTCAAACATTTCTGGTATATGAATAACATGATGTTTTTCAATGGCAAAAATCAATGAATATTGTAAATGCACAAACAGTAATATCTCCACATTGCAAGGTGCAATTCTGAAATTTTTTGCTTTTTCCTGCTAATCCTAGCATGATAAAGAAGATTCAAAGAGAGTGAGATGCCAGCTCCTTTCATTCAGTCAGTAGCTTCAAACATTTCTGGACGTTTTTCAATGGCAAAAATCAATGAATATTGTAAATGCACAAACAGTAATATCTCCACATTGCAAGGTGCAATTCTGAAATTTTTTGCTTTTTCCTGCTAATCCTAGCATGATAAAGAAGATTCAAAGAGAGTGAGATGCCAGCTCCTTTCATTCAGTCAGTAGCTTCAAACATTTCTGGTTTATGAATAACATGATGTTTTTCAATGGCAAAAATCAATGAATATTGTAAATGCACAAACAGTAATATCTCCACATTGCAAGGTGCAATTCGGAAATTTTTTGCTTTTTCCTGCTAATCCTAGCATGATAAAGAAGATTCAAAGAGAGTGAGATGCCAGCTCCTTTCATTCAGTCAGTAGCTTCAAACATTTCTGGACGTTTTTCAATGGCAAAAATCAATGAATATTGTAAATGCACAAACAGTAATATCTCCACATTGCAAGGTGCAATTCTGAAATTTTTTGCTTTTTCATGCTAATCCTAGCATGATAAAGAAGATTCAAAGAGAGTGAGATGCCAGCTCCTTTCATTCAGTCAGTAGCTTCAAACATTTCTGGTATATGAATAACATGATGTTTTTCAATGGCAAAAATCAATGAATATTGTAAATGCACAAACAGTAATATCTCCACATTGCAAGGTGCAATTCTGAAATTTTTTGCTTTTTCCTGCTAATCCTAGCATGATAAAGAAGATTCAAAGAGAGTGAGATGCCAGCTCCTTTCATTCAGTCAGTAGCTTCAAACATTTCTGGACGTTTTTCAATGGCAAAAATCAATGAATATTGTAAATGCACAAACAGTAATATCTCCACATTGCAAGGTGCAATTCTGAAATTTTTTGCTTTTTCCTGCTAATCCTAGCATGATAAAGAAGATTCAAAGAGAGTGAGATGCCAGCTCCTTTCATTCAGTCAGTAGCTTCAAACATTTCTGGACGTTTTTCAATGGCAAAAATCAATGAATATTGTAAATGCACAAACAGTAATATCTCCACATTGCAAGGTGCAATTCTGAAATTTTTTGCTTTTTCCTGCTAATCCTAGCATGATAAAGAAGATTCAAAGAGAGTGAGATGCCAGCTCCTTTCATTCAGTCAGTAGCTTCAAACATTTCTGGTATATGAATAACATGATGTTTTTCAATGGCAAAAATCAATGAATATTGTAAAGGCACAAACAGTAATATCTCCAAATTGCAAGGTGCAATTCTGAAATTTTTTGCTCTTTCCTGCTAATCCTAGCATAATAAAGAAGATTCAAAGAGAGTGAGATGCCAGCTCCTTTCATTCAGTCAGTAGCTTCAAACATTTCTGGATGTTTTTCAATGGCAAAAATCAATGAATATTGTAAATGCACAAACAGTAATATCTCCACATTGCAAGGTGCAATTCTGAAATTTTTTGCTTTTTCCTGCTAATCCTAGCATGATAAAGAAGATTCAAAGAGAGTGAGATGCCAGCTCCTTTCATTCAGTCAGTAGCTTCAAACATTTCTGGTATATGAATAACATGATGTTTTTCAATGGCAAAAATCAATGAATATTGTAAATGCACAAACAGTAATATCTCCACATTGCAAGGTGCAATTCTGAAATTTTTTGCTTTTTCCTGCTAATCCTAGCATGATAAAGACGATTCAAAGAGAGTGAGATGCCAGCTCCTTTCATTCAGTCAGTAGCTTCAAACATTTCTGGTATATGAATAACATGATGTTTTTCAATGGCAAAAATCAATGAATATTGTAAATGCACAAACAGTAATATCTCCACATTGCAAGGTGCAATTCTGAAATTTTTTGCTTTTTCCTGCTAATCCTAGCATGATAAAGAAGATTCAAAGAGAGTGAGATGCCAGCTCCTTTCATTCAGTCAGTAGCTTCAAACATTTCTGGACGTTTTTCAATGGCAAAAATCAATGAATATTGTAAATGCACAAACAGTAATATCTCCACATTGCAAGGTGCAATTCTGAAATTTTTTGCTTTTTCCTGCTAATCCTAGCATGATAAAGAAGATTCAAAGAGAGTGAGATGCGAGCTCCTTTCATTCAGTCAGTAGCTTCAAACATTTCTGGTATATGAATAACATGATGTTTTTCAATGGCAAAAATCAATGAATATTGTAAATGCACAAACAGTAATATCTCCACATTGCAAGGTGCAATTCTGAAATTTTTTGCTTTTTCATGCTAATCCTAGCATGATAAAGAAGATTCAAAGAGAGTGAGATGCCAGCTCCTTTCATTCAGTCAGTAGCTTCAAACATTTCTGGTATATGAATAACATGATGTTTTTCAATGGCAAAAATCAATGAATATTGTAAATGCACAAACAGTAATATCTCGACATTGCAAGGTGCAATTCTGAAATTTTTTGCTTTTTCCTGCTAATCCTAGCATGATAAAGAAGATTCAAAGAGAGTGAGATGCCAGCTCCTTTCATTCAGTCAGTAGCTTCAAACATTTCTGGACGTTTTTCAATGGCAAAAATCAATGAATATTGTAAATGCACAAACAGTAATATCTCCACATTGCAAGGTGCAATTCTGAAATTTTTTGCTTTTTCCTGCTAATCCTAGCATGATAAAGAAGATTCAAAGAGAGTGAGATGCCAGCTCCTTTCATTCAGTCAGTAGCTTCAAACATTTCTGGACTTTTTTCAATGGCAAAAATCAATGAATATTGTAAATGCACAAACAGTAATATCTCCACATTGCAAGGTGCAATTCTGAAATTTTTTGCTTTTTCCTGCTAATCCTAGCATGATAAAGAAGATTCAAAGAGAGTGAGATGCCAGCTCCTTTCATTCAGTCAGTAGCTTCAAACATTTCTGGACGTTTTTCAATGGCAAAAATCAATGAATATTGTAAATGCACAAACAGTAATATCTCCACATTGCAAGGTGCAATTCTGAAATTTTTTGCTTTTTCCTGCTAATCCTAGCATGATAAAGAAGATTCAAAGAGAGTGAGATGCCAGCTCCTTTCATTCAGTCAGTAGCTTCAAACATTTCTGGTATATGAATAACATGATGTTTTTCAATGGCAAAAATCAATGAATATTGTAAATGCACAAACAGTAATATCTCCACATTGCAAGGTGCAATTCTGAAATTTTTTGCTTTTTCCTGCTAATCCTAGCATGATAAAGAAGATTCAAAGAGAGTGAGATGCCAGCTCCTTTCATTCAGTCAGTAGCTTCAAACATTTCTGGACGTTTTTCAATGGCAAAAATCAATGAATATTGTAAATGCACAAACAGTAATATCTCCACATTGCAAGGTGCAATTCTGAAATTTTTTGCTTTTTCCTGCTAATCCTAGCATGATAAAGAAGATTCAAAGAGAGTGAGATGCCAGCTCCTTTCATTCAGTCAGTAGCTTCAAACATTTCTGGATGTTTTTCAATGGGAAAAATCAATGAATATTGTAAATGCACAAACAGTAATATCTCCACATTGCAAGGTGCAATTCTGAAATTTTTTGCTTTTTCCTGCTAATCCTAGCATGATAAAGAAGATTCAAAGAGAGTGAGATGCCAGCTCCTTTCATTCAGTCAGTAGCTTCAAACATTTCTGGTATATGAATAACATGATGTTTTTCAATGGCAAAAATCAATGAATATTGTAAATGCACAAACAGTAATATCTCCACATTGCAAGGTGCAATTCTGAATTTTTTTGCTTTTTCCTGCTAATCCTAGCATGATAAAGAAGATTCAAAGAGAGTGAGATGCCAGCTCCTTTCATTCAGTCAGTAGCTTCAAACATTTCTGGACGTTTTTCAATGGCAAAAATCAATGAATATTGTAAATGCACAAACAGTAATATCTCCACATTGCAAGGTGCAATTCTGAAATTTTTTGCTTTTTCCTGCTAATCCTAGCATGATAAAGAAGATTCAAAGAGAGTGAGATGCCAGCTCCTTTCATTCAGTCAGTAGCTTCAAACATTTCTGGTATATGAATAACATGATGTTTTTCAATGGCAAAAATCAATGAATATTGTAAATGCACAAACAGTAATATCTCCAAATTGCAAGGTGCAATTCTGAAATTTTTTGCTCTTTCCTGCTAATCCTAGCATAATAAAGAAGATTCAAAGAGAGTGAGATGCCAGCTCCTTTCATTCAGTCAGTAGCTTCAAACATTTCTGGATGTTTTTCAATGGCAAAAATCAATGAATATTGTAAATGCACAAACAGTAATATCTCCACATTGCAAGGTGCAATTCTGAAATTTTTTGCTTTTTCCTGCTAATCCTAGCATGATAAAGAAGATTCAAAGAGAGTGAGATGCCAGCTCCTTTCATTCAGTCAGTAGCTTCAAACATTTCTGGTATATGAATAACATGATGTTTTTCAATGGCAAAAATCAATGAATATTGTAAATGCACAAACAGTAATATCTCCACATTGCAAGGTGCAATTCTGAAATTTTTTGCTTTTTCCTGCTAATCCTAGCATGATAAAGACGATTCAAAGAGAGTGAGATGCCAGCTCCTTTCATTCAGTCAGTAGCTTCAAACATTTCTGGTATATGAATAACATGATGTTTTTCAATGGCAAAAATCAATGAATATTGTAAATGCACAAACAGTAATATCTCCACATTGCAAGGTGCAATTCTGAAATTTTTTGCTTTTTCCTGCTAATCCTAGCATGATAAAGAAGATTCAAAGAGAGTGAGATGCCAGCTCCTTTCATTCAGTCAGTAGCTTCAAACATTTCTGGACGTTTTTCAATGGCAAAAATCAATGAATATTGTAAATGCACAAACAGTAATATCTCCACATTGCAAGGTGCAATTCTGAAATTTTTTGCTTTTTCCTGCTAATCCTAGCATGATAAAGAAGATTCAAAGAGAGTGAGATGCGAGCTCCTTTCATTCAGTCAGTAGCTTCAAACATTTCTGGTATATGAATAACATGATGTTTTTCAATGGCAAAAATCAATGAATATTGTAAATGCACAAACAGTAATATCTCCACATTGCAAGGTGCAATTCTGAAATTTTTTGCTTTTTCATGCTAATCCTAGCATGATAAAGAAGATTCAAAGAGAGTGAGATGCCAGCTCCTTTCATTCAGTCAGTAGCTTCAAACATTTCTGGTATATGAATAACATGATGTTTTTCAATGGCAAAAATCAATGAATATTGTAAATGCACAAACAGTAATATCTCGACATTGCAAGGTGCAATTCTGAAATTTTTTGCTTTTTCCTGCTAATCCTAGCATGATAAAGAAGATTCAAAGAGAGTGAGATGCCAGCTCCTTTCATTCAGTCAGTAGCTTCAAACATTTCTGGACGTTTTTCAATGGCAAAAATCAATGAATATTGTAAATGCACAAACAGTAATATCTCCACATTGCAAGGTGCAATTCTGAAATTTTTTGCTTTTTCCTGCTAATCCTAGCATGATAAAGAAGATTCAAAGAGAGTGAGATGCCAGCTCCTTTCATTCAGTCAGTAGCTTCAAACATTTCTGGACTTTTTTCAATGGCAAAAATCAATGAATATTGTAAATGCACAAACAGTAATATCTCCACATTGCAAGGTGCAATTCTGAAATTTTTTGCTTTTTCCTGCTAATCCTAGCATGATAAAGAAGATTCAAAGAGAGTGAGATGCCAGCTCCTTTCATTCAGTCAGTAGCTTCAAACATTTCTGGACGTTTTTCAATGGCAAAAATCAATGAATATTGTAAATGCACAAACAGTAATATCTCCACATTGCAAGGTGCAATTCTGAAATTTTTTACTTTTTCCTGCTAATCCTAGCATGATAAAGAAGATTCAAAGAGAGTGAGATGCCAGCTCCTTTCATTCAGTCAGTAGCTTCAAACATTTCTGGTATATGAATAACATGATGTTTTTCAATGGCAAAAATCAATGAATATTGTAAATGCACAAACAGTAATATCTCCACATTGCAAGGTGCAATTCTGAAATTTTTTGCTTTTTCCTGCTAATCCTAGCATGATAAAGAAGATTCAAAGAGAGTGAGATGCCAGCTCCTTTCATTCAGTCAGTAGCTTCAAACATTTCTGGACGTTTTTCAATGGCAAAAATCAATGAATATTGTAAATGCACAAACAGTAATATCTCCACATTGCAAGGTGCAATTCTGAAATTTTTTGCTTTTTCCTGCTAATCCTAGCATGATAAAGAAGATTCAAAGAGAGTGAGATGCCAGCTCCTTTCATTCAGTCAGTAGCTTCAAACATTTCTGGATGTTTTTCAATGGCAAAAATCAATGAATATTGTAAATGCACAAACAGTAATATCTCCACATTGCAGGGTGCAATTCTGAAATTTTTTGCTTTTTCCTGCTAATCCTAGCATGATAAAGAAGATTCAAAGAGAGTGAGATGCCAGCTCCTTTCATTCAGTCAGTAGCTTCAAACATTTCTGGTATATGAATAACATGATGTTTTTCAATGGCAAAAATCAATGAATATTGTAAATGCACAAACAGTAATATCTCCACATTGCAAGGTGCAATTCTGAAATTTTTTACTTTTTCCTGCTAATTCTAGCATGATAAAGAAGATTCAAAGAAAGTGAGATGCCAGCTCCTTTCATTCAGTCAGTAGCTTCAAACATTTCTGGTATATGAATAACATGATGTTTTTCAATGGCAAAAATCAATGAATATTGTAAATGCACAAACAGTAATATCTCCACATTGCAAGGTGCAATTCTGAAATTTTTTGCTTTTTCCTGCTAGTCCTAGCATGATAAAGAAGATTCAAAGAGAGTGAGATGCCAGCTCCTTTCATTCAGTCAGTAGCTTCAAACATTTCTGGACGTTTTTCAATGGCAAAAATCAATGAATATTGTAAATGCACAAACAGTAATATCTCCACATTGCAAGGTGCAATTCTGAAATTTTTTGCTTTTTCCTGCTAATCCTAGCATGATAAAGAAGATTCAAAGAGAGTGAGATGCCAGCTCCTTTCATTCAGTCAGTAGCTTCAAACATTTCTGGTATATGAATAACATGATGTTTTTCAATGGCAAAAATCAATGAATATTGTAAATGCACAAACAGTAATATCTCCACATTGCAAGGTGCAATTCTGAAATTTTTTGCTTTTTCCTGCTAATCCTAGCATGATAAAGAAGATTCAAAGAGAGTGAGATGCCAGCTCCTTTCATTCAGTCAGTAGCTTCAAACATTTCTGGACGTTTTTCAATGGCAAAAATCAATGAATATTGTAAATGCACAAACAGTAATATCTCCACATTGCAAGGTGCAATTCTGAAATTTTTTGCTTTTTCCTGCTAATCCTAGCATGATAAAGAAGATTCAAAGAGAGTGAGATGCCAGCTCCTTTCATTCAGTCAGTAGCTTCAAACATTTCTGGTATATGAATAACATGATGTTTTTCAATGGCAAAAATCAATGAATATTGTAAATGCACAAACAGTAATATCTCCACATTGCAAGGTGCAATTCTGAAATTTTTTGCTTTTTCCTGCTAATCCTAGCATGATAAAGAAGATTCAAAGAGAGTGAGATGCCAGCTCCTTTCATTCAGTCAGTAGCTTCAAACATTTCTGGTATATGAATAACATGATGTTTTTCAATGGCAAAAATCAATGAATATTGTAAATGCACAAACAGTAATATCTCCACATTGCAAGGTGCAATTCTGAATTTTTTTGCTTTTTCCTGCTAATCCTAGCATGATAAAGAAGATTCAAAGAGAGTGAGATGCTAGCTCCTTTCATTCAGTCACTAGCTTCAAACATTTCTGGACGTTTTTCAATGGCAAAAATCAATGAATATTGTAAATGCACAAACAGTAATATCTCCACATTGCAAGGTGCAATTCTGAAATTTTTTGCTTTTTCCTGCTAACCCTAGCATGATAAAGAAGATTCAAAGAGAGTGAGATGCCAGCTCCTTTCATTCAGTCAGTAGCTTCAAACATTTCTGGACGTTTTTCAATGGCAAAAATCAATGAATATTGTAAATGCACAAACAGTAATATCTCCACATTGCAAGGTGCAATTCTGAATTTTTTTGCTTTTTCCTGCTAATCCTAGCATGCTAAAGAAGATTCAAAGAGAGTGAGATGCCAGCTCCTTTCATTCAGTCAGTAGCTTCAAACATTTCTGGACGTTTTTCAATGGCAAAAATCAATGAATATTGTAAATGCACAAACAGTAATATCTCCACATTGCAAGGTGCAATTCTGAAATTTTTTGCTTTTTCCTGCTTATCCTAGCATGATAAAGAAGATTCAAAGAGAGTGAGATGCCAGCTCCTTTCATTCAGTCATTAGCTTCAAACATTTCTGGACGTTTTTCAATGGCAAAAATCAATGAATATTGTAAATGCACAAACAGTAATATCTCCACATTGCAAGGTGCAATTCTGAAATTTTTAGCTTTTTCCTGCTAATCCTAGCATGATAAAGAAGATTCAAAGAGAGTGAGATGCCAGCTCCTTTCATTCAGTCAGTAGCTTCAAACATTTCTGGACGTTTTTCAATGGCAAAAATCAATGAATATTGGAAATGCACAAACAGTAATATCTCCACATTGCAAGGTGCAATTCTGAAATTTTTTGCTTTTTCCTGCTAATCCTAGCATGATAAAGAAGATTCAAAGAGAGTGAGATGCCAGCTCCTTTCATTCAGTCAGTAGCTTCAAACATTTCTTGACGTTTTTCAATGGCAAAAATCAATGAATATTGTAAATGCACAAACAGAAATATCTCCACATTGCAAGGTGCAATTCTGAAATTTTTTGCTTTTTCCTGCTAATCCTAGCATGATAAAGAAGATTCAAAGAGAGTGAGATGCCAGCTCCTTTCATTCAGTCAGTAGCTTCAAACATTTCTGGTATATGAATAACATGATGTTTTTCAATGGCAAAAATCAATGAATATTGTAAATGCACAAACAGTAATATCTCCACATTGCAAGGTGCAATTCTGAAATTTTTTGCTTTTTCCTGCTAATCCTAGCATGATAAAGAAGATTCAAAGAGAGTGAGATGCCAGCTCCTTTCATTCAGTCAGTAGCTTCAAACATTTCTGGTATATGAATAACATGATGTTTTTCAATGGCAAAAATCAATGAATATTGTAAATGCACAAACAGTAATATCTCCACATTGCAAGGTGCAATTCTGAAATTTTTTGCTTTTTCCTGCTAATCCTAGCATGATAAAGAAGATTCAAAGAGAGTGAGATGCCAGCTCCTTTCATTCAGTCAGTAGCTTCAAACATTTCTGGACGTTTTTCAATGGCAAAAATCAATGAATATTGTAAATGCACAAACAGTAATATCTCCACATTGCAAGGTGCAATTCTGAAATTTTTTGCTTTTTCCTGCTAATCCTAGCATGATAAAGAAGATTCAAAGAGAGTGAGATGCCAGCTCCTTTCATTCAGTCAGTAGCTTCAAACATTTCTGGACGTTTTTCAATGGCAAAAATCAATGAATATTGTAAATGCACAAACAGTAATATCTCCACATTGCAAGGTGCAATTCTGAAATTTTTTGCTTTTTCCTGCTAATCCTAGCATGATAAAGAAGATTAAAAGAGAGTGAGATGCCAGCTCCTTTCATTCAGTCAGTAGCTTCAAACATTTCTGATATATGAATAACATGATGTTTTTCAATGGCAAAAATCAATGAATATTGTAAATGCACAAACAGTAATATCTCCACATTGCAAGGTGCAATTCTGAAATTTTTTGCTTTTTCCTGCTAATCCTAGCATGATAAAGAAGATTCAAAGAGAGTGAGATGCCAGCTCCTTTCATTCAGTCAGTAGCTTCAAACATTTCTGGTATATGAATAACGTGATGTTTTTCAATGGCAAAAATCAATGAATATTGTAAATGCACAAACAGTAATATCTCCACATTGCAAGGTGCAATTCTGAAATTTTTTGCTTTTTCCTGCTAATTCTAGCATGATAAAGAAAATTCAAAGAGAGTGAGATGCCAGCTAATTTCATTCAGTCAGTAGCTTCAAACATTTCTGGACGTTTTTCAATGGCAAAAATCAATGAATATTGTAAATGCACAAACAGTAATATCTCCACAGTGCAAGGTGCAATTCTGAAATTTTTTGCTTTTTCCTGCTAATCCTAGCATGATAAAGAAGATTCAAAGAGAGTGAGATGCCAGCTCCTTTCATTCAGTCAGTAGCTTCAAACATTTCTGGTATATGAATAACATGATGTTTTTCAATGGCAAAAATCAATGAATATTGTAAATGCACAAACAGTAATATCTCCACATTACAAGGTGCAATTCTGAAATTTTTTGCTTTTTCCTGCTAATCCTAGCATGATAAAGAAGATTCAAAGAGAGTGAGATGCCAGCTCCTTTCATTCAGTCAGTAGCTTCAAACATTTCTGGACGTTTTTCAATGGCAAAAATCAATGAATATTGTAAATGCACAAACAGTAATATCTCCACATTGCAAGGTGCAATTCTGAAATTTTTTGCTTTTTCATGCTAATCCTAGCATGATAAAGAAGATTCAAAGAGAGTGAGATGCCAGCTCCTTTCATTCAGTCAGTAGCTTCAAACATTTCTGGTATATGAATAACATGATGTTTTTCAATGGCAAAAATCAATGAATATTGTAAATGCACAAACAGTAATATCTCCACATTGCAAGGTGCAATTCTGAAATTTTTTGCTTTTTCCTGCTAATCCTAGCATGATAAAGAAGATTCAAAGAGAGTGAGATGCCAGCTCCTTTCATTCAGTCAGTAGCTTCAAACATTTCTGGTATATGAATAACATGATGTTTTTCAATGGCAAAAATCAATGAATATTGTAAATGCACAAACAGTAATATCTCCACATTGCAAGGTGCAATTCTGAATTTTTTTGCTTTTTCCTGCTAATCCTAGCATGATAAAGAAGATTCAAAGAGAGTGAGATGCCAGCTCCTTTCATTCAGTCAGTAGCTTCAAACATTTCTGGATGTTTTTCAATGGCAAAAATCAATGAATATTGTAAATGCACAAACAGTAATATCTCCACATTGCAAGGTGCAATTCTGAAATTTTTTGCTTTTTCCTGCTAATCCTAGCATGATAAAGAAGATTCAAAGAGAGTGAGATGCCAGCTCCTTTCATTCAGTCAGTAGCTTCAAACATTTCTGGTATATGAATAACATGATGTTTTTCAATGGCAAAAATCAATGAATATTGTAAATGCACAAACAGTAATATCTCCACATTGCAAGGTGCAATTCTGAAATTTTTTGCTTTTTCCTGCTAATTCTAGCATGATAAAGAAGATTCAAAGAGAGTGAGATGCCAGCTCCTTTCATTCAGTCAGTACCTTCAAACATTTCTGGTATATGAATAACATGATGTTTTTCAATGGCAAAAATCAATGAATATTGTAAATGCACAAACAGTAATATCTCCACATTGCAAGGTGCAATTCTGAAATTTTTTGCTTTTTCCTGCTAATCCTAGCATGATAAAGAAGATTCAAAGAGAGTGAGATGCCAGCTCCTTTCATTCAGTCAGTAGCTTCAAACATTTCTGGACATTTTTCAATGGCAAAAATCAATGAATATTGTAAATGCACAAACAGTAATATCTCCACATTGCAAGGTGCAATTCTGAAATTTTTTGCTTTTTCCTGCTAATCCTAGCATGATAAAGAAGATTCAAAGAGAGTGAGATGCCAGCTCCTTTCATTCAGTCAGTGGCTTCAAACATTTCTGGTATATGAATAACATGATGTTTTTCAATGGCAAAAATCAATGAATATTGTAAATGCACAAACAGTAATATCTCCACATTGCAAGGTGCAATTCTGAAATTTTTTGCTTTTTCCTGCTAATCCTAGCATGATAAAGAAGATTCAAGAGAGTGAGATGCCAGCTCCTTTCATTCAGTCAGTAGCTTCAAACATTTCTGGACGTTTTTCAATGGCAAAAATCAATGAATATTGTAAATGCACAAACAGTAATATCTCCACATTGCAAGGTGCAATTCTGAAATTTTTTGCTTTTTCCTGCTAATCCTAGCATGATAAAGAAGATTCAAAGAGAGTGAGATGCCAGCTCCTTTCATTCAGTCAGTAGCTTCAAACATTTCTGGTATATGAATAACATGATGTTTTTCAATGGCAAAAATCAATGAATATTGTAAATGCACAAACAGTAATATCTCCACATTGCAAGGTGCAATTCTGAAATTTTTTGCTTTTTCCTGCTAATCCTAGCATGATAAAGAAGATTCAAAGAGAGTGAGATGCCAGCTCATTTCATTCAGTCAGTAGCTTCAAACATTTCTGGACGTTTTTCAATGGCAAAAATCAATGAATATTGTAAATGCACAAACAGTAATATCTCCACATTGCAAAGTGCAATTCTGAAATTTTTTGCTTTTTCCTGCTAATCCTAGCATGATAAAGAAGATTCAAAGAGAGTGAGATGCCAGCTCCTTTCATTCAGTCAGTAGCTTCAAACATTTCTGGACGTTTTTCAATGGCAAAAATCAATGAATATTGTAAATGCACAAACAGTAATATCTCCACATTGCAAGGTGCAATTCTGAAATTTTTTGCTTTTTCCTGCTAATCCTAGCATGATAAAGAAGATTCAAAGAGAGTGAGATGCCAGCTCCTTTCATTCAGTCAGTAGCTTCAAACATTTCTGGTATATGAATAACATGATGTTTTTCAATGGCAAAAATCAATGAATATTGTAAATGCACAAACAGTAATATCTCCACATTGCAAGGTGCAATTCTGAAATTTTTTGCTTTTTCCTGCTAATCCTAGCATGATAAAGAAGATTCAAAGAGAGTGAGATGCCAGCTCCTTTCATTCAGTCACTAGCTTCAAACATTTCTGGACGTTTTTCAATGGCAAAAATCAATGAATATTGTAAATGCACAAACAGTAATATCTCCACATTGCAAGGTGCAATTCTGAAATTTTTTGCTTTTTCCTGCTAATCCTAGCATGATAAAGAAGATTCAAAGAGAGTGAGATGCCAGCTCCTTTCATTCAGTCAGTAGCTTCAAACATTTCTGGACGTTTTTCAATGGCAAAAATCAATGAATATTGTAAATGCACAAACAGTAATATCTCCACATTGCAAGGTGCAATTCTGAAATTTTTTGCTTTTTCCTGCTAATCCTAGCATGATAAAGAAGATTCAAAGAGAGTGAGATGCCAGCTCCTTTCATTCAGTCAGTAGCTTCAAACATTTCTGGACGTTTTTCAATGGCAAAAATCAATGAATATTGTAAATGCACAAACAGTAATATCTCCACATTGCAAGGTGCAATTCTGAATTTTTTTGCTTTTTCCTGCTTATCCTAGCATGATAAAGAAGATTCAAAGAGAGTGAGATGCCACCTCCTTTCATTCAGTCATTAGCTTCAAACATTTCTGGACGTTTTTCAATGGCAAAAATCAATGAATATTGTAAATGCACAAACAGTAATATCTCCACATTGCAAGGTGCAATTCTGAAATTTTTTGCTTTTTCCTGCTAATCCTAGCATGATAAAGAAGATTCAAAGAGAGTGAGATGCCAGCTCCTTTCATTCAGTCAGTAGCTTCAAACATTTCTTGACGTTTTTCAATGGCAAAAATCAATGAATATTGTAAATGCACAAACAGAAATATCTCCACATTGCAAGGTGCAATTCTGAAATTTTTTGCTTTTTCCTGCTAATCCTAGCATGATAAAGAAGATTCAAAGAGAGTGAGATGCCAGCTCCTTTCATTCAGTCAGTAGCTTCAAACATTTCTGGTATATGAATAACATGATGTTTTTCAATGGCAAAAATCAATGAATATTGTAAATGCACAAACAGTAATATCTCCACATTGCAAGGTGCAATTCTGAAATTTTTTGCTTTTTCCTGCTAATCCTAGCATGATAAAGAAGATTCAAAGAGAGTGAGATGCCAGCTCCTTTCATTCAGTCAGTAGCTTCAAACATTTCTGGTATATGAATAACATGATGTTTTTCAATGGCAAAAATCAATGAATATTGTAAATGCACAAACAGTAATATCTCCACATTGCAAGGTGCAATTCTGAAATTTTTTGGTTTTTCCTGCTAATCCTAGCATGATAAAGAAGATTCAAAGAGAGTGAGATGCCAGCTCCTTTCATTCAGTCAGTAGCTTCAAACATTTCTGGACGTTTTTCAATGGCAAAAATCAATGAATATTGTAAATGCACAAACAGTAATATCTCCACATTGCAAGGTGCAATTCTGAAATTTTTTGCTTTTTCCTGCTAATCCTAGCTTGATAAAGAAGATTCAAAGAGAGTGAGATGCCAGCTCCTTTCATTCAGTCAGTAGCTTCAAACATTTCTGGACGTTTTTCAATGGCAAAAATCAATGAATATTGTAAATGCACAAACAGTAATATCTCCACATTGCAAGGTGCAATTCTGAAATTTTTTGCTTTTTCCTTCTAATCCTAGCATGATAAAGAAGATTCAAAGAGAGTGAGATGCCAGCTCCTTTCATTCAGTCAGTAGCTTCAAACATTTCTGGTATATGAATAACATGATGTTTTTCAAAGGCAAAAATCAATGAATAATGTAAATGCACAAACAGTAATATCTCCACATTGCAAGGTGCAATTCTGAAATTTTTTGCTTTTTCCTGATAATCCTAGAATGATATAGAAGATTCAAAGAGAGTGAGATGCCAGCTCCTTTCATTCAGTCAGTAGCTTCAAACATTTCTGGACGTTTTTCAATGGCAAAAATCAATGAATATTGTAAATGCACAAACAGTAATATCTCCACATTGCAAGGTGCAATTCTGAAATTTTTTGCTTTTTCCTGCTAATCCTAGCATGATAAAGAAGATTCAAAGAGAGTGAGATGCCAGCTCCTTTCATTCAGTCAGTAGTTTCAAACATTTCTGGTATATGAATAACATGATGTTTTTCAATGGCAAAAATCAATGAATATTGTAAATGCACAAACAGTAATATCTCCACATTGCAAGGTGCAATTCTGAAATTTTTTGCTTTTTCCTGCTAATCCTAGCATGATAAAGAAGATTCAAAGAGAGTGAGATGCCAGCTCCTTTCATTCAGTCAGTAGCTTCAAACATTTCTGGACGTTTTTCAATGGCAAAAATCAATGAATATTGTAAATGCACAAACAGTAATATCTCCACATTGCAAGGTGCAATTCTGAAATTTTTTGCTTTTTCCTGCTAATCCTAGCATGATAAAGAAGATTCAAAGAGAGTGAGATGCCAGCTCCTTTCATTCAGTCAGTAGCTTCAAACATTTCTGGACGTTTTTCAATGGCAAAAATCAATGAATATTGTAAATGCACAAACAGTAATATCTCCACATTGCAAGGTGCAATTCTGAATTTTTTTGCTTTTTCCTGCTAATCCTAGCATGATAAAGAAGATTCAAAGAGAGTGAGATGCCAGCTCCTTTCATTCAGTCAGTAGCTTCAAACATTTCTGGTATATGAATAACATGATGTTTTTCAATGGCAAAAATCAATGAATATTGTAAATGCACAAACAGTAATATCTCCATATTGCAAGGTGCAATTCTGAATTGTTTTGCTTTTTCCTGCTATTCCTAGCATGACAAAGAAGATTCAAAGAGAGTGAGATGCCAGCTCCTTTCATTCAGTCAGTAGCTTCAAACATTTCTGGACGTTTTTCAATGGCAAAAATCAATGAATATTGTAAATGCACAAACAGTAATATCTCCACATTGCAAGGTGCAATTCTGAAATTTTTTGCTTTTTCCTGCTAATCCTAGCATGATAAAGAAGATTCAAAGAGAGTGAGATGCCAGCTCCTTTCATTCAGTCAGTAGCTTCAAACATTTCTGGTATATGAATAACATGACATTTTTCAATGGCAAAAATCAATGAATATTGTAAATGCACAAACAGTAATATCTCCACATTGCAAGGTGCAATTCTGAAATTTTTTGCTTTTTCCTGCTAATCCTAGCATGATAAAGAAGATTCAAAGAGAATGAGATGCCAGCTCCTTTCATTCAGTCAGTAGCTTCAAACATTTCTGGACGTTTTTCAATGGCAAAAATCAATGAATATTGTAAATGCACAAACAGTAATATCTCCACATTGCAAGGTGCAATTCTGAATTTTTTTGCTTTTTCCTGCTAATCCTAGCATGATAAAGAAGATTCAAAGAGAGTGAGATGCCAGCTCCTTTCATTCAGTCAGTAGCTTCAAACATTTCTCGTATATGAATAACATGATGTTTTTCAATGGCAAAAATCAATGAATATTGTAAATGCACAAACAGTAATATCTCCACATTGCAAGGTGCAATTCTGAAATTTTTTGCTTTTTCCTGCTATTCCTAGCATGATAAAGAAGATTCAAAGAGAGTGAGATGCCAGCTCCTTTCATTCAGTCAGTAGCTTCAAACATTTCTGGACGTTTTTCAATGGCAAAAATCAATGAATATTGTAAATGCACAAACAGTAATATCTCCACATTGCAAGGTGCAATTCTGAAATTTTTTGCTTTTTCCTGCTAATCCTAGCATGATAAAGAAGATTCAAAGAGAGTGAGATGCCAGCTCCTTTCATTCAGTCAGTAGCTTCAAACATTTCTGGACGTTTTTCAATGGCAAAAATCAATGAATATTGTAAATGCACAAACAGTAATATCTCCACATTGCAAGGTGCAATTCTGAAATTTTTTGCTTTTTCCTGCTAATCCTAGCATGATAAAGAAGATTCAAAGAGAGTGAGATGCCAGCTCCTTTCATTCAGTCAGTAGCTTCAAACATTTCTGGATGTTTTTCAATGGCAAAAATCAATGAATATTGTAAATGCACAAACAGTAATATCTCCACATTGCAAGGTGCAATTCTGAAATTTTTTGCTTTTTCCTGCTAATCCTAGCATGATAAAGAAGATTCAAAGAGAGTGAGATGCCAGCTCCTTTCATTCAGTCAGTAGCCTCAAACATTTCTGGTATATGAATAACATGATGTTTTTCAATGGCAAAAATCAATGAATATTGTAAATGCACAAACAGTAATATCTCCACATTGCAAGGTGCAATTCTGAAATTTTTTGCTTTTTCCTGCTAATCCTAGCATGATAAAGAAGATTCAAGGAGAGTGAGATGCCAGCTCCTTTCATTCAGTCAGTAGCTTCAAACATTTCTGGTATATGAGTAACATGATGTTTTTCAATGGCAAAAATCAATGAATATTGTAAATGCACAAACAGTAATATCTCCACATTGCAAGGTGCAATTCTGAAATTGTTTGCTTTTTCCTGCTAATCCTAGCATGATAAAGAACATTCAAAGAGAGTGAGATGCCAGCTCCTTTCATTCAGTCAGTAGCTTCAAACATTTCTGGACGTTTTTCAATGGCAAAAATCAATGAATATTGTAAATGCACAAACAGTAATATCTCCATATTGCAAGGTGCAATTCTGAAATTTTTTGCTTTTTCCTGCTATTCCTAGCATGATAAAGAAGATTCAAAGAGAGTGAGATGACAGCTCCTTTCATTCAGTCAGTAGCTTCAAACATTTCTGGACGTTTTTCAATGGCAAAAATCAATGAATATTGTAAATGCACAAACAGTAATATCTCCACATTGCAAGGTGCAATTCTGAAATTTTTTGCTTTTTCCTGCTAATCCTAGCATGATAAAGAAGATTCAAAGAGAGTGAGATGCCAGCTCCTTTCATTCAGTCAGTAGCTTCAAACATTTCTGGTATATGAATAACATGATGTTTTTCAATGGCAAAAATCAATGAATATTGTAAATGCAAAAACAGTAATATCTCCACATTGGAAGCTGCAATTCTGAAATTTTTTGCTTTTTCCTGCTAATCCTAGCATGATAAAGAAGATTCAAAGAGAGTGAGATGCCAGCTCCTTTCATTCAGTCAGTAGCTTCAAACATTTCTGGTATATGAGTAACATGATGTTTTTCAATGGCAAAAATCAATGAATATTGTAAATGCACAAACAGTAATATCTCCACATTGCAAGGTGCAATTCTGAAATTGTTTGCTTTTTCCTGCTAATCCTAGCATGATAAAGAAGATTCAAAGAGAGTGAGATGCCAGCTCCTTTCATTCAGTCAGTAGCTTCAAACATTTCTGGACGTTTTTCAATGGCAAAAATCAATGAATATTGTAAATGCACAAACAGTAATATCTCCATATTGCAAGGTGCAAATCTGAAATTTTTTGCTTTTTCCTGCTATTCCTAGCATGATAAAGAAGATTCAAAGAGAGTGAGATGCCAGCTCCTTTCATTCAGTCAGTAGCTTCAAACATTTCTGGACGTTTTTCAATGGCAAAAATCAATGAATATTGTAAATGCACAAACAGTAATATCTCCACATCGCAAGGTGCAATTCTGAAATTTTTTGCTTTTTCCTGCTAATCCTAGCATGATAAAGAAGATTCAAAGAGAGTGAGATGCCAGCTCCTTTCATTCAGTCAGTAGCTTCAAATATTTCTGGTATATGAATAACATGACATTTTTCAATGCAAAAATCAATGAATATTGTAAATGCACAAACAGTAATATCTCCACATTGCAAGGTGCAATTCTGAAATTTTTTGCTTTTTCCTGCTAATCCTAGCATGATAAAGAAGATTCAAAGAGAGTGAGATGCCAGCTCCTTTCATTCAGTCAGTAGCTTCAAACATTTCTGGACGTTTTTCAATGGCAAAAATCAATGAATATTGTAAATGCACAAACAGTAATATCTCCACATTGCAAGGTGCAATTCTGAATTTTTTTGCTTTTTCCTGCTAATCTTAGCATGATAAAGAAGATTCAAAGAGAGTGAGATGCCAGCTCCTTTCATTCAGTCAGTAGCTTCAAACATTTCTGGTATATGAATAACATGATGTTTTTCAATGGCAAAAATCAATGAATATTGTAAATGCACAAACAGTAATATCTCCACATTGCAAGGTGCAATTCTGAAATTTTTTGCTTTTTCCTGCTAATCCTAGCATGATAAAGAAGATTCAAAGAGAGTGAGATGCCAGCTCCTTTCATTCAGTCAGTAGCTTCAAACATTTCTGGACGTTTTTCAATGGCAAAAATCAATGAATATTGTAAATGCACAAACAGTAATATCTCCACATTGCAAGGTGCAATTCTGAAATTTTTTGCTTTTTCCTGCTAATCCTAGCATGATAAAGAAGATTCAAAGAGAGTGAGATGCCAGCTCCTTTCATTCAGTCAGTAGCTTCAAACATTTCTGGACGTTTTTCAATGGCAAAAATCAATGAATATTGTAAATGCACAAACAGTAATATCTCCACATTGCAAGGTGCAATTCTGAATTTTTTTGCTTTTTCCTGCTAATCCTAGCATGATAAAGAAGATTCAAAGAGAGTGAGATGCCAGCTCCTTTCATTCAGTCAGTAGCTTCAAACATTTCTGGTATATGAATAACATGATGTTTTTCAATGGCAAAAATCAATGAATATTGTAAATGCACAAACAGTAATATCTCCACATTGCAAGGTGCAATTCTGAAATTTTTTGCTTTTTCCTGCTAATCCTAGCATGATAAAGAAGATTCAAAGAGAGTGAGATGCCAGCTCCTTTCATTCAGTCAGTAGCTTCAAACATTTCTGGACGTTTTTCAATGGCAAAAATCAATGAATATTGTAAATGCACAAACAGTAATATCTCCACATTGCAAGGTGCAATTCTGAAATTTTTTGCTTTTTCCTGCTAATCCTAGCATGATAAAGAAGATTCAAAGAGAGCGAGATGCCAGCTCCTTTCATTCAGTCAGTAGCTTCAAACATTTCTGGACGTTTTTCAATGGCAAAAATCAATGAATATTGTAAATGCACAAACAGTAATATCTCCACATTGCAAGGTGCAATTCTGAAATTTTTTGCTTTTTCCTGCTAATCCTAGCATGATAAAGAAGATTCAAAGAGTATGAGATGCCAGCTCCTTTCATTCAGTCAGTAGCTTCAAACATTTCTGGACGTTTTTCAATGGCAAAAATCAATGAATATTGTAAATGCACAAACAGTAATATCTCCACATTGCAAGGTGCAATTCTGAAATTTTTTGCTTTTTCCTGCTAATCCTAGCATGATAAAGAAGATTCAAAGAGAGTGAGATGCCAGCTCCTTTCATTCAGTCAGTAGCTTCAAACATTTCTGGACGTTTTTCAATGGCAAAAATCAATGAATATTGTAAATGCACAAACAGTAATATCTCCATATTGCAAGGTGCAATTCTGAATTGTTTTGCTTTTTCCTGCTATTCCTAGCATGACAAAGAAGATTCAAAGAGAGTGAGATGCCAGCTCCTTTCATTCAGTCAGTAGCTTCAAACATTTCTGGACGTTTTTCAATGGCAAAAATCAATGAATATTGTAAATGCACAAACAGTAATATCTCCACATTGCAAGGTGCAATTCTGAAATTTTTTGCTTTTTCCTGCTAATCCTAGCATGATAAAGAAGATTCAAAGAGAGTGAGATGCCAGCTCCTTTCATTCAGTCAGTAGCTTCAAACATTTCTGGTATATGAATAACATGACATTTTTCAATGGCAAAAATCAATGAATATTGTAAATGCACAAACAGTAATATCTCCACATTGCAAGGTGCAATTCTGAAATTTTTTGCTTTTTCCTGCTAATCCTAGCATGATAAAGAAGATTCAAAGAGAATGAGATGCCAGCTCCTTTCATTCAGTCAGTAGCTTCAAACATTTCTGGACGTTTTTCAATGGCAAAAATCAATGAATATTGTAAATGCACAAACAGTAATATCTCCACATTGCAAGGTGCAATTCTGAATTTTTTTGCTTTTTCCTGCTAATCCTAGCATGATAAAGAAGATTCAAAGAGAGTGAGATGCCAGCTCCTTTCATTCAGTCAGTAGCTTCAAACATTTCTCGTATATGAATAACATGATGTTTTTCAATGGCAAAAATCAATGAATATTGTAAATGCACAAACAGTAATATCTCCACATTGCAAGGTGCAATTCTGAAATTTTTTGCTTTTTCCTGCTATTCCTAGCATGATAAAGAAGATTCAAAGAGAGTGAGATGCCAGCTCCTTTCATTCAGTCAGTAGCTTCAAACATTTCTGGACGTTTTTCAATGGCAAAAATCAATGAATATTGTAAATGCACAAACAGTAATATCTCCACATTGCAAGGTGCAATTCTGAAATTTTTTGCTTTTTCCTGCTAATCCTAGCATGATAAAGAAGATTCAAAGAGAGTGAGATGCCAGCTCCTTTCATTCAGTCAGTAGCTTCAAACATTTCTGGACGTTTTTCAATGGCAAAAATCAATGAATATTGTAAATGCACAAACAGTAATATCTCCACATTGCAAGGTGCAATTCTGAAATTTTTTGCTTTTTCCTGCTAATCCTAGCATGATAAAGAAGATTCAAAGAGAGTGAGATGCCAGCTCCTTTCATTCAGTCAGTAGCTTCAAACATTTCTGGATGTTTTTCAATGGCAAAAATCAATGAATATTGTAAATGCACAAACAGTAATATCTCCACATTGCAAGGTGCAATTCTGAAATTTTTTGCTTTTTCCTGCTAATCCTAGCATGATAAAGAAGATTCAAAGAGAGTGAGATGCCAGCTCCTTTCATTCAGTCAGTAGCCTCAAACATTTCTGGTATATGAATAACATGATGTTTTTCAATGGCAAAAATCAATGAATATTGTAAATGCACAAACAGTAATATCTCCACATTGCAAGGTGCAATTCTGAAATTTTTTGCTTTTTCCTGCTAATCCTAGCATGATAAAGAAGATTCAAGGAGAGTGAGATCCCAGCTCCTTTCATTCAGTCAGTAGCTTCAAACATTTCTGGTATATGAGTAACATGATGTTTTTCAATGGCAAAAATCAATGAATATTGTAAATGCACAAACAGTAATATCTCCACATTGCAAGGTGCAATTCTGAAATTGTTTGCTTTTTCCTGCTAATCCTAGCATGATAAAGAACATTCAAAGAGAGTGAGATGCCAGCTCCTTTCATTCAGTCAGTAGCTTCAAACATTTCTGGACGTTTTTCAATGGCAAAAATCAATGAATATTGTAAATGCACAAACAGTAATATCTCCATATTGCAAGGTGCAATTCTGAAATTTTTTGCTTTTTCCTGCTATTCCTAGCATGATAAAGAAGATTCAAAGAGAGTGAGATGACAGCTCCTTTCATTCAGTCAGTAGCTTCAAACATTTCTGGACGTTTTTCAATGGCAAAAATCAATGAATATTGTAAATGCACAAACAGTAATATCTCCACATTGCAAGGTGCAATTCTGAAATTTTTTGCTTTTTCCTGCTAATCCTAGCATGATAAAGAAGATTCAAAGAGAGTGAGATGCCAGCTCCTTTCATTCAGTCAGTAGCTTCAAACATTTCTGGTATATGAATAACATGATGTTTTTCAATGGCAAAAATCAATGAATATTGTAAATGCAAAAACAGTAATATCTCCACATTGGAAGCTGCAATTCTGAAATTTTTTGCTTTTTCCTGCTAATCCTAGCATGATAAAGAAGATTCAAAGAGAGTGAGATGCCAGCTCCTTTCATTCAGTCAGTAGCTTCAAACATTTCTGGTATATGAGTAACATGATGTTTTTCAATGGCAAAAATCAATGAATATTGTAAATGCACAAACAGTAATATCTCCACATTGCAAGGTGCAATTCTGAAATTGTTTGCTTTTTCCTGCTAATCCTAGCATGATAAAGAAGATTCAAAGAGAGTGAGATGCCAGCTCCTTTCATTCAGTCAGTAGCTTCAAACATTTCTGGACGTTTTTCAATGGCAAAAATCAATGAATATTGTAAATGCACAAACAGTAATATCTCCATATTGCAAGGTGCAAATCTGAAATTTTTTGCTTTTTCCTGCTATTCCTAGCATGATAAAGAAGATTCAAAGAGAGTGAGATGCCAGCTCCTTTCATTCAGTCAGTAGCTTCAAACATTTCTGGACGTTTTTCAATGGCAAAAATCAATGAATATTGTAAATGCACAAACAGTAATATCTCCACATCGCAAGGTGCAATTCTGAAATTTTTTGCTTTTTCCTGCTAATCCTAGCATGATAAAGAAGATTCAAAGAGAGTGAGATGCCAGCTCCTTTCATTCAGTCAGTAGCTTCAAATATTTCTGGTATATGAATAACATGACATTTTTCAATGCAAAAATCAATGAATATTGTAAATGCACAAACAGTAATATCTCCACATTGCAAGGTGCAATTCTGAAATTTTTTGCTTTTTCCTGCTAATCCTAGCATGATAAAGAAGATTCAAAGAGAGTGAGATGCCAGCTCCTTTCATTCAGTCAGTAGCTTCAAACATTTCTGGACGTTTTTCAATGGCAAAAATCAATGAATATTGTAAATGCACAAACAGTAATATCTCCACATTGCAAGGTGCAATTCTGAATTTTTTTGCTTTTTCCTGCTAATCTTAGCATGATAAAGAAGATTCAAAGAGAGTGAGATGCCAGCTCCTTTCATTCAGTCAGTAGCTTCAAACATTTCTGGTATATGAATAACATGATGTTTTTCAATGGCAAAAATCAATGAATATTGTAAATGCACAAACAGTAATATCTCCACATTGCAAGGTGCAATTCTGAAATTTTTTGCTTTTTCCTGCTAATCCTAGCATGATAAAGAAGATTCAAAGAGAGTGAGATGCCAGCTCCTTTCATTCAGTCAGTAGCTTCAAACATTTCTGGACGTTTTTCAATGGCAAAAATCAATGAATATTGTAAATGCACAAACAGTAATATCTCCACATTGCAAGGTGCAATTCTGAAATTTTTTGCTTTTTCCTGCTAATCCTAGCATGATAAAGAAGATTCAAAGAGAGTGAGATGCCAGCTCCTTTCATTCAGTCAGTAGCTTCAAACATTTCTGGACGTTTTTCAATGGCAAAAATCAATGAATATTGTAAATGCACAAACAGTAATATCTCCACATTGCAAGGTGCAATTCTGAATTTTTTTGCTTTTTCCTGCTAATCCTAGCATGATAAAGAAGATTCAAAGAGAGTGAGATGCCAGCTCCTTTCATTCAGTCAGTAGCTTCAAACATTTCTGGTATATGAATAACATGATGTTTTTCAATGGCAAAAATCAATGAATATTGTAAATGCACAAACAGTAATATCTCCACATTGCAAGGTGCAATTCTGAAATTTTTTGCTTTTTCCTGCTAATCCTAGCATGATAAAGAAGATTCAAAGAGAGTGAGATGCCAGCTCCTTTCATTCAGTCAGTAGCTTCAAACATTTCTGGACGTTTTTCAATGGCAAAAATCAATGAATATTGTAAATGCACAAACAGTAATATCTCCACATTGCAAGGTGCAATTCTGAAATTTTTTGCTTTTTCCTGCTAATCCTAGCATGATAAAGAAGATTCAAAGAGAGCGAGATGCCAGCTCCTTTCATTCAGTCAGTAGCTTCAAACATTTCTGGACGTTTTTCAATGGCAAAAATCAATGAATATTGTAAATGCACAAACAGTAATATCTCCACATTGCAAGGTGCAATTCTGAAATTTTTTGCTTTTTCCTGCTAATCCTAGCATGATAAAGAAGATTCAAAGAGTATGAGATGCCAGCTCCTTTCATTCAGTCAGTAGCTTCAAACATTTCTGGACGTTTTTCAATGGCAAAAATCAATGAATATTGTAAATGCACAAACAGTAATATCTCCACATTGCAAGGTGCAATTCTGAAATTTTTTGCTTTTTCCTGCTAATCCTAGCATGATAAAGAAGATTCAAAGAGAGTGAGATGCCAGCTCCTTTCATTCAGTCAGTAGCTTCAAACATTTCTGGACGTTTTTCAATGGCAAAAATCAATGAATATTGTAAATGCACAAACAGTAATATCTCCATATTGCAAGGTGCAATTCTGAATTGTTTTGCTTTTTCCTGCTAATCCTAGCATGACAAAGAAGATTCAAAGAGAGTGAGATGCCAGCTCCTTTCATTCAGTCAGTAGCTTCAAACATTTCTGGACGTTTTTCAATGGCAAAAATCAATGAATATTGTAAATGCACAAACAGTAATATCTCCACATTGCAAGGTGCAATTCTGAAATTTTTTGCTTTTTCCTGCTAATCTTAGCATGATAAAGAAGATTCAAAGAGAGTGAGATGCCAGCTCCTTTCATTCAGTCAGTAGCTTCAAACATTTCTGGTATATGAATAACATGACATTTTTCAATGGCAAAAATCAATGAATATTGTAAATGCACAAACAGTAATATCTCCACATTGCAAGGTGCAATTCTGAAATTTTTTGCTTTTTCCTGCTAATCCTAGCATGATAAAGAAGATTCAAAGAGAATGAGATGCCAGCTCCTTTCATTCAGTCAGTAGCTTCAAACATTTCTGGACGTTTTTCAATGACAAAAATCAATGAATATTGTAAATGCACAAACAGTAATATCTCCACATTGCAAGGTGCAATTCTGAATTTTTTTGCTTTTTCCTGCTAATCCTAGCATGACAAAGAAGATTCAAAGAGAGTGAGATGCCAGCTCCTTTCATTCAGTCAGTAGCTTCAAACATTTCTCGTATATGAATAACATGATGTTTTTCAATGGCAAAAATCAATGAATATTGTAAATGCACAAACAGTAATATCTCCACATTGCAAGGTGCAATTCTGAAATTTTTTGCTTTTTCCTGCTATTCCTAGCATGATAAAGAAGATTCAAAGAGAGTGAGATGCCAGCTCCTTTCATTCAGTCAGTAGCTTCAAACATTTCTGGACGTTTTTCAATGGCAAAAATCAATGAATATTGTAAATGCACAAACAGTAATATCTCCACATTGCAAGGTGCAATTCTGAAATTTTTTGCTTTTTCCTGCTAATCCTAGCATGATAAAGAAGATTCAAAGAGAGTGAGATGCCAGCTCCTTTCATTCAGTCAGTAGCTTCAAACATTTCTGGACGTTTTTCAATGGCAAAAATCAATGAATATTGTAAATGCACAAACAGTAATATCTCCACATTGCAAGGTGCAATTCTGAAATTTTTTGCTTTTTCCTGCTAATCCTAGCATGATAAAGAAGATTCAAAGAGAGTGAGATGCCAGCTCCTTTCATTCAGTCAGTAGCTTCAAACATTTCTGGATGTTTTTCAATGGCAAAAATCAATGAATATTGTAAATGCACAAACAGTAATATCTCCACATTGCAAGGTGCAATTCTGAAATTTTTTGCTTTTTCCTGCTAATCCTAGCATGATAAAGAAGATTCAAAGAGAGTGAGATGCCAGCTCCTTTCATTCAGTCAGTAGCCTCAAACATTTCTGGTATATGAATAACATGATGTTTTTCAATGGCAAAAATCAATGAATATTGTAAATGCACAAACAGTAATATCTCCACATTGCAAGGTGCAATTCTGAAATTTTTTGCTTTTTCCTGCTAATCCTAGCATGATAAAGAAGATTCAAGGAGAGTGAGATGCCAGCTCCTTTCATTCAGTCAGTAGCTTCAAACATTTCTGGTATATGAGTAACATGATGTTTTTCAATGGCAAAAATCAATGAATATTGTAAATGCACAAACAGTAATATCTCCACATTGCAAGGTGCAATTCTGAAATTGTTTGCTTTTTCCTGCTAATCCTAGCATGATAAAGAACATTCAAAGAGAGTGAGATGCCAGCTCCTTTCATTCAGTCAGTAGCTTCAAACATTTCTGGACGTTTTTCAATGGCAAAAATCAATGAATATTGTAAATGCACAAACAGTAATATCTCCATATTGCAAGGTGCAATTCTGAAATTTTTTGCTTTTTCCTGCTATTCCTAGCATGATAAAGAAGATTCAAAGAGAGTGAGATGACAGCTCCTTTCATTCAGTCAGTAGCTTCAAACATTTCTGGACGTTTTTCAATGGCAAAAATCAATGAATATTGTAAATGCACAAACAGTAATATCTCCACATTGCAAGGTGCAATTCTGAAATTTTTTTGCTTTTTCCTGCTAATCCTAGCATGATAAAGAAGATTCAAAGAGAGTGAGATGCCAGCTCCTTTCATTCAGTCAGTAGCTTCAAACATTTCTGGTATATGAATAACATGATGTTTTTCAATGGCAAAAATCAATGAATATTGTAAATGCAAAAACAGTAATATCTCCACATTGGAAGCTGCAATTCTGAAATTTTTTGCTTTTTCCTGCTAATCCTAGCATGATAAAGAAGATTCAAAGAGAGTGAGATGCCAGCTCCTTTCATTCAGTCAGTAGCTTCAAACATTTCTGGTATATGAGTAACATGATGTTTTTCAATGGCAAAAATCAATGAATATTGTAAATGCACAAACAGTAATATCTCCACATTGCAAGGTGCAATTCTGAAATTGTTTGCTTTTTCCTGCTAATCCTAGCATGATAAAGAAGATTCAAAGAGAGTGAGATGCCAGCTCCTTTCATTCAGTCAGTAGCTTCAAACATTTCTGGACGTTTTTCAATGGCAAAAATCAATGAATATTGTAAATGCACAAACAGTAATATCTCCATATTGCAAGGTGCAAATCTGAAATTTTTTGCTTTTTCCTGCTATTCCTAGCATGATAAAGAAGATTCAAAGAGAGTGAGATGCCAGCTCCTTTCATTCAGTCAGTAGCTTCAAACATTTCTGGACGTTTTTCAATGGCAAAAATCAATGAATATTGTAAATGCACAAACAGTAATATCTCCACATTGCAAGGTGCAATTCTGAAATTTTTTGCTTTTTCCTGCTAATCCTAGCATGATAAAGAAGATTCAAAGAGAGTGAGATGCCAGCTCCTTTCATTCAGTCAGTAGCTTCAAATATTTCTGGTATATGAATAACATGACATTTTTCAATGCAAAAATCAATGAATATTGTAAATGCACAAACAGTAATATCTCCACATTGCAAGGTGCAATTCTGAAATTTTTTGCTTTTTCCGCTAATCCTAGCATGATAAAGAAGATTCAAAGAGAGTGAGATGCCAGCTCCTTTCATTCAGTCAGTAGCTTCAAACATTTCTGGACCACAAACAGTAATATCTCCACATTGCAAGGTGCAATTCTGAATTTTTTTGCTTTTTCCTGCTAATCTTAGCATGATAAAGAAGATTCAAAGAGAGTGAGATGCCAGCTCCTTTCATTCAGTCAGTAGCTTCAAACATTTCTGTATATGAATAACATGATGTTCAAAATATACAGTAATATCCAATTCTGAAATTTTTTGCTTTTTCCTGCTAATCCTAGCATGATAAAGAAGATTCAAAGAGAGTGAGATGCCAGCTCCTTTCATTCAGTCAGTAGCTTCAAACATTTCTGGACGTTTTCAATGGCAAAAATCAATGAATATTGTAAATGCACAAACAGTAATATCTCCACATTGCAAGGTGCAATTCTGAAATTTTTTGCTTTTTCCTGCTAATCCTAGCATGATAAAGAAGATTCAAAGAGAGTGAGATGCCAGCTCCTTTCATTCAGTCAGTAGCTTCAAACATTTCTGGACGTTTTTCAATGGCAAAAATCAATGAATATTGTAAATGCACAAAGAGTAATATCTCCACATTGCAAGGTGCAATTCTGAAATTTTTTGCTTTTTCCTGCTAATCCTAGCATGATAAGAAGATTCAAAGAGAGTGAGATGCCAGCTCCTTTCATTCAGTCAGTAGCTTCAAACAATTCTGGTAAATGAATAACATGATGTTTTTCAAATGGCAAAAATCAATGAATATTGTAAATGCACAAACAGTAATATCTCCACATTGCAAGGTGCAATTCTGAAAT